>NC_056737.1:1992863061-1992890561 GCF_019279795.1 Protopterus annectens | reverse complement strand
ATGAAAAATAAAAAGCAGTGTCCAGGTTCAGACCCAGGATACTATACACCATAGTCAAGGTACCAAACCACTAAGCCATGACAACAGTACCTAGAAATGCAATAATAGCTAATATATAGGAATGAATACAAACTGGAGCATGACAATGCAGGTTTACTGAAGTTGATACAATTCCAAAATGGCCAATCACAGATATGTGCGGGAAAAATGGACTATATAAGCCCCATAGGCGGGAATACACAGCATAAACGATTGTAGAACTGAACTGCAGGCAGAATGACAGGAGTAGGAGAGGGTAGTTGCTTTCGAGCACAGAGGTGGGGCATTGAGGAGTCCAGGTACATGGTCTGGCTCCTAGTCCACAATCATGAGGCCCAACTCATGCAGGGCCAGGTCCTCTGGGGAGCATACAGGGCTGAGGCGTGGGACCGGTTGGCTCATGATCTCACCAGTGCCACAGGGATTCCAAGGACTGGTGAGCAGGTCCATCACCACCATGCGGACCTGAAGAGACACAAGCAGGACCAACTGAACCTTTGGATCCAGGAGGCCCGGCAAACACCCAACTCCCCACTACTGAGTAAGTTACATTTAATTATGTATGTAAGAAATTAAACTAGATAATATTATGGAGATGTGTATTCCAATATTACTTCATTTATATTACAGCTGCAGGTGTCCGTTCTGCGAACCGCAGAGCCTATGGCGATAGGCTGGTGCGGTTGCGCCACCAGGCAGGTCAGTAATCCACTATCAGTAACTGTAAAGAAATATAAAAGTATGACAGTCAGCAAAAGAGTGCAGTGTAGTCACTAAGGAATAAAATGTGCAAGTAACAGTGTGAAAGTGTCTGCAAGTATTGCTTGATTACAAAAGTGTGTTTCAGCCTGTAAGTTAAACCGAAAAATGAAACTGTCTGACATAAATTCTGAAATAAAAATGCCCCACCTGTAAGAAAATAGTACACAACCTGCAGCAGGCTGAAAAGTATAGCTGCAGAAGATGATGAAATCACATGTGTGAAATATATCCCTGTTGAAATACTGAAACATGACAGAAGTGAGACTGCTGGAAAGGATTGTAATAACTACAGGTAAAACATGTCAATAAAGCCTAGAAGTAAGTATCATCCTGAATAGTAAAATGAAAGCAAGTGAGAGAGTGTGAGAAAGTGTCATGAATCCAGCAATACAGTAGTAATAACCCCTGCATAAAGTATACTGCAGTCAAAACAGAATGAAATACATGTGAGAATCAAAACCAAACAGCGAAATCTGTTCAAAGTGTTGCTGCATCTGGAATGTGTACCCCAAAATCTGGATACGTTGTTCTCAGTCTGCAATATGCAGATAGGATGATTGTCTGATATACCAAACATCCACACTTGTCTACAGCTATATAAAGCAAATGTAGCAGGATGATGTAGCTGAACAAAGCTAGATATGAATGTGTATGAAGAACAATAAAATGTATATTGATGTTGCAGTAACAGTCCTATCACCAAGTTGAAATAGTTATCATATAGGAAACTGTAGTTAGAACAGTAGTGTGTATATATCTGTAGCTATTAGAAATGTACAGCATATGTATTGGTATTTGAAGGTGTTAATATTATTTTCTTTACCCCACCCTATAACCACATATAACCCATTCCACGTGAAAATGGTATGTGCAATCACAATTAACACCCTGGACGTTTGTCCTGTTGGGTCATATATATTTGCATGTCCGTTGATGCATCTGCCCTGTTCATACATCCAAACCTGATGGCCTGTTGCCATCAATTAACCCTGCATGTTGTTGGACTGTGTATTTCTGTTCAAATTATGCATGTGTTATGCACGCTGTTCAATGGTGTGACTATCTGGGTGTTTGGTTAATGGGAATACTAATGCATGCTGTTACAACTAATTGTGAATGGTATTATATGTCACTAACCCAAACTGTCATGACATAATGCAAAACATAGGATGACAGGGAAGGCGGGTTCCAGCGGACCCACCTCTCCCACCTCAGCTGGCGAGTGCACCTGGCACTAGTGCCGAGTCCGGACCCTCCTCCGGTGGCCCTGTGCCACCTGCAGGTGGAAGCACTGCAGGGGATGGGGCTCACCCCCCCTCTGCAAGTGTGGCCAGAGGAGAACCACCACTCACCCTCCGTAGCATCCGAACTGTGGTGCGTAGGGAGATTCGGGACTCTGTTCTCGAGCCCCTACGCCAGCTTGAGGCACGGGTGGCGCAACTAACGGGCATGCCTGTTGCCCGGCCTACACAGCCCCCAGCACAGCCCCGTCCTGGGCAGTGAAGGAACAGTGGCAACTGCCTATGGGTGGGGATATCAGTTCCACTGTTGCCATCTGTGGGCTCATGGACTCTGGATATCCAAACCTCCATCCCTGTCAATTGTGTAACCCCCACACATGTCATACACCGCCCCTGTATGCGTCTTGTTTGTCTTGTCTGTTTACCTACCCAACCTACCTCCCCAACTGTACCGACTTCCTTCACCTGACATACGACTCTCACCTGAAAAAAAAAAAAAAAAGGGCACTCTGTACCCACAAAAAATTACGCCCCATACATAGCTGCCCATTCCGCACACATGTCTGCTGGACATGGAATCTATCAATTACAATTGGCTGTACAACAAATATTATTGTTGTCCTGACACCTCTCTCAGGGGTGGAAGGTTTCAAATGTCACACCAAATTACATACATATGCACAGCTGTTGCTGATGAAGAAATGGGCAGCTATGGGCCTTACCTACATCCCTCCTGCAAATCCCAAGCTTGTTTCCCTACTGTCTTACCTTCTTTGTGACCCCTTTTTCACCACTTTCCTGTCTCCCCATTTTCATTTCTTTCAAAGAAAATAGCGCAGGTGTGCACCAGAGTAAGCACTGTTAAGCGGTTGTAAGCGGGTGTGCGCGTGTGTGCGCAGAGCTAAATGCCAGTGCACATGCGTGAGCTCCAAGCAAACCAGCGCTAACCCGTTACAACTGCTTAAAAGTGCCTTAGTCACTTTGATTGACAGGTCCTGTACTCACTTCAAAAGCAAAATAAAATCCCACTGTCAGTCCCAAACCCAGGACCTTGGAAACACTTGTCTGTATGACCTACCACTAAGCCATGACTCTTATACAAGAACATTGTGCTAAAATAAATATAACATGTAATAGTAGGGATGAATGTAAAGGGAATATAGGATGTGTAGTACCCAAAGCATGTCATGTAGAATTACTGTCAAAACTACTGTATTCCCACAATAGTACTGTGTGAACACAAACAGCCATGCTAGTTGGTAGCTTGTAGATAATAATGTCAGTTAAAGTACATATATAAATGTATGTATATGTACATATATATATATATATATATATATATATATATATAAATATATATCTATATATAGTTGTAGGAGTCATTGTGCATACACACTTACTACAGGGAACATGAGAGAGGAATGGAGAAATGTGAATCTACAACACAGCCTGAATCATGAGAGAGATACTAACCTTTACACTCACAGAACACTGTCCACAGCATACCAGCATGGTCCCCGCCCTTACAATCTGAAAGGGCAACGCCTAACCCACATACCCTTTTATAGCACTGACCTGAAATCACAGTGAGAACTACAATCAGTACACAACTGGCTGTATGCAATTAGCAAATGCTGGCTTACAATTGGTGCAGAGGCCATCACATGGACCTATGCAGATACCTACAAAAGCATCCAGTACTAACACTCCACACATGCAATACATTCATTGCACTGTCTGGAAGCAGACAGAGAGAGAGAGAGAGAAAAGTGAGAGAGAGAGAGAGAGAGAGAGAGAGAGAGAGAGAACAAAAAAAAAATTATACACTGTGACTCTGTCACCCGAAGCTGTCAGCAGTGACAGTAGCAGCAGCAAGCAGAAGCAGTGGTAACGCAACCAGCTGTGACAAACACAGGTAATGCAAAGTAGCAGGTTAATAGTGTGCATACTGTGAACCCTCCAAATGTGTCATAGGTCTGTATCTATAGGTATGTCCATGTGATATGTTGTGTGTACGTAGTTCCACCAAAAGGGGATGACCATACATTACATGTCAATCAGTCTTAGGCCATGATCCTGGCAGCAGTTGTCTGTGCGTTGCCCCAGCAATGGCTGTAGTGACTGCTTTGAAAGGTCAGCCAGGTTCAAAAGGCAGGATCAGCCCATCACAAAGGCACACTGGCTGGGAACAAGTGTCTGCAGGTACCCGATATCACTGCATATGCATCCCATACTGCATAATTCCATAGCTTAGCAAACTAGGCCGGTTATGCATATGATGTGGTAGTTCCCAGGGTCAGTCGAGGTGCCTCCTTAGTGATGTGGGACCACTGTCGCTGTATGCCACTGTCCAGGTACATATCCTGTAGTATGGCCAAGATAAATTATCAGTGTTATATGCGGTTGTATGTCCTCTCGGAGTGCAGATAGCACACATCCAGGGATACCATGAGGTCACAGTGATGCTGTGTGTTCTGCTCTGCTGAGGGCGGCCCTCACCTGGACATGTGAGATGATAGGGAGGTTACATACAGCTGTGATAAATATTTCAACTGGTGGGGAGAAGGAGGGGGGATACGTGCACCGAACATGTCTGCAAGACTGTTGCCAATATCCGTGTGTTTGATGAATGTTAAGTAGGTGTGTATTAACACAGAGCATATCTGAGGCATGTGGTCCATATGTGTAACATAACTGAAGAAGGCCTTGTGGTCATCCATAGTGTTTGTGGCCATTTTCCTCCCAGAGTAGGCCGTGGCCGTTGTTATGATGGACCGTAGCATAGTACCAGTGCTGACCACAGATGCCTTCCCTTAATGTGAATGTGCTCTGTCCTGCAGTAGCCTCCTGCTATTGTTATACAATCTGCCTCTGTCTGGGGTCCACCGGACAGGATGCCTAACCTTTGTGCATAGGGTCTGGGTTAGAAATGTGTGTGCAAGTTCCATGCAATCTGTGGCATGTCCATGGTAAGCATTTGCAAAGGGGTCAGCAGTGTGGCTTGTGGCTTCCACTGGCCCAGTGTGCTGCATGGATACCATCTCAGTCCCAGCAAGTGAATAACTGTCTAATCACATACATATCAAAGTAGTCTACTGTGCTGGTGGTGGTGGTGAGATATGTATATCCAGGCTGAGTAACTTCTGTCCACATCACAGTAGTGGATGGTGTCCCACATACAGTACCTTGGGATGAACCCCCAGAGTGAGGTTGTGCATTGGACCTGTCAGTGTGTGCTGACCGATGGGGCATGCTACTATGTTGTGTGGAATGTGGCAGGTATTGTTGCACAGGTGTTGGCTGAGCACTGATATCTGGCCATGTACCTGTGTATCCACCACGACACACACACATGCAACATATGGGAGTAGTAGTATATCACTACACATGAGTATCATGTATAGTATGTGTGCCATATATTGCTGACATAGTCTGCTGATATCCTGTTTGTGTTCTCTTCCAGGAGATGGCGCATCAGCGTAATCCCGCCTACTCTGTAGCGGAAGACGAGGAGATCCACCAGAGCCTGGTGTGGGAGTATGACATCCTGTTTTCCCGCACCAGTCAGAATCAGCAGGAGAGGGCTGCACTGTGGCAAGACCTTGTCCGTAGGGTAAATGATATTGGCACGCATAACAGGACATATGAGCAGGTACGACATCACTGCAGTGATTTAATCCGAAGTGTCCATCAGCATGCATCAGATATCCACAGGCAACAGGTTGCCACAGGAGGTGGGGTGGCCACACATCCCCCCCTCACCAGACTGGAGGGGCTACTCCTAAGTGTTGTGGCTCCAGCCCCGGAACAGCAACAGCAGTACACCTGAATTATGATGGAGGCTGGTTCCACACAGCAGCACGACATGGAGCGTGCAGGAAATATGCCATATGTACACTTGACTGTTCTGTACACTGTATCATATGCAATATCAATGGCACAGTTGTGCCCACTGACATTAATCTCATCATTTCTGCAGGTCCCTCCGGGGTTACAGCAAGGCAGGCCATCCATGCTGGTGAGTGTGTTTAACATAACCTATAATAGTCCTGATAATGCTAGTAACAGTAGTGTAACTCAGTAGTGCTCTGTGTGTATACTGCGGGGTGTGCATGTGTGCAGGTGTGCCTGTGCCCATGTGTGCATGTGTGCATGTGTGCATGTGTGCAGGTGTGCCTGTGTCCACGTGTGCATGTGTGCATGTGTGCCTGTGTCCATGTGTGCATGTGTGCATGTGTCCACGTGTGCATGTCTGCATGTGTGCCTGTGCCCATGTGTGCATGTGTGCATGTGTGCAGGTGTGCCTGTGTCCACGTGTGCATGTGTGCATGTGTGCCTGTGTCCACGTGTGCATGTGTGCATGTGTGCATGTGTCCACGTGTGCATGTGTGCATGTGTGCATGCGTGCATGTGTCCACGTGTGCATGTGTGCATGTGTCCATCTGTGCATGTGACCACGTGTGCATGTGTGCATGTGTGCATGTGTCCATGTGTGCATGTGTCCATGTGTGCATGTGTGCATGTGTGCATGTGTGCACGTGTGCATGTCTGCATGTGCATGTGTGCCTGTGTGCATGTGTCCACGTGTGCATGTCTGCATGTGTGCCTGTGTCCATGTGCGCATGTGTGCCTGTGTCCATGTGTGCATGTGTCCATGTGTGCATGTGTGCATGTGTGTAGAAGTGCATCACTGGTAACAATGTCTGGAGACTGTAAACTGTGTTTCCTGTCTTCCTCCCACAGGTTCTGGTGCTGCTCTGGTGACCTGCAGCAGGGAACCTGAATCTTGTGCCACGGGTACTGGTAATGATGATATTTGTGTAATGGTACAGGAAAGTGTGTCATGGTCCGCCATTGGTCAGCCAGTTGACAGTACACAGCTGTCAACCCCATCATTGCGCACAGTCATCCTGCCAGTACATCCTTTGTCACCATTGTCCCTAGGTGATGGACAGGATACAGTGGGCATAGACCAGGGTAATGTGGTACCTGTGGCACATGCATCCCCACACAGCAGCCATGGGCAGGGTCCTCCGATGGTACCACACAGACAGTTGCCCATGGGTTCTCGTGGGAGCATCCGTGGGTGTACTGCCTCTGGCCGACGTGCCCAAAGAGGTCTGTCAACCTCAGCTATGTTTCGGACTGTCATGCAGGCACAGTCGTGTATGGAAAGGTACACCAGACAGGGTCTGAGGGAGCTGAGAGCATGTTGCACAGCCATGACAGACAGTATGCGTGACATTGCGGATGCTATCCGTAATTTCACCGATGTCATAGACAGACGTTGTGGGGACATATTACAGCAGTTCCACAACCAGATGTCCATGAGCCAGGGCAATGGTGGGCATTTGCGGCGTCGACGTGGCTGTATGCCGGCAACAGCAGCAGATGGCAGTCAGCGCAGACGACAACAGGCTCGCGCACGCCCCCATAGTGCCAGCAGCAGCCCCAGCAATGCTGGGTCTGTGCTGTCATCGGAATGCCCCAGGAGACAACGTGCACGTGGCTCTGGACAGTCCCAACAGGGACCTGTGTCCAGTCAACACACTCCCGCTTCTGATGACAGTACCCAGTCTGGCTTAGTACTGGATACGGTCCGTAGCACCCCTGCCCAGCACAGGTACCGTGTCCGTGCCCACAGACACAGATCTGTATGACCTGCCAGGTGCAGTCTGTGGCTGTCCACAAACCCCTGTACATGGCAGCCATGAGGTGGAACTGTGTGCGTGCATACACACATGCGAAATGTTAACACCTAGGGCAACCACATACACGCACACACTGCACCAACACTGCCCCACCCTGTAGTGCTGCCCCTCACCAACACACATACACACACATGTCAATTGGTGGTATCAGTGGCTGACTCAGGCATACCTAATCCACACCCTGTGCATATGATGACACTGTGCCACCTCCTGCAATCTCCAACATCATTGCGGGAACAGGTAAACACGTTGCTGATGCACAGGGTGACTACATAGAAGTGTATTAGTAGTATCATGTTGGTAACAGTACAGTGTGCTGCTATGACTGTGTGTTTATCCCAGCATGCCTGCTGCAGTAACTGTATGAATGTCCTGAATTGTTATCTGCACCCATAGTACATACCAAAGTATAACAGCTGCATATAATTGCATGCCGGTGGTAAGGTTGTCAACAGATAGCCGCATACATGGGTAGCACAGGGGGAAAGCTAATGCAAGTAGTGATATGCAATGGTGGACATGTACAGTAATGGTGTCAAGTTGCCCACAACGACTATGCAATGTGGATGTTCAAGATGTAGATATGTGTGCAGTACCAATGTAATCCAAATCACAAATAACTATGACATAATATCAGTTCTACCATGGGCATCTGCGCTGTGTATTCCTGGGTACATGTTGATAGTGCCTACATATTTGCATTGTTACTTACTGTTATTGTTACCCCTTCTTTGTTGTACAATGCACTACTTCCAGCCCTGTTTACTGTAGCTTTGTTTGCATGCATGTTCACTTGGGGTTCCTTGGAACACTGCTTACACCTGCAATGCAGAGTTACAGTGCTTCTGTAGACTCCTAGTGACATCTGCATAGCATTAAATGTATGTCAACTTTACACATGACAGAACGTCACTGTCTGTCCTGTACGCATGTACGTTGCCTGTGACACATTGCACATGTCTTACCTGGCATTTACCCACGTGTGCAGTCATATATGCCAGTGCTATGAAACAGTAGCGGTACACCCACACATACACACCTTCAGTATGTTGTTCCCCATTGGCCCTATGTGTTGGTACTCACCATGGCAATCACACTACTAGGGTAGCATGTGCAAAGGTAACCTGTGAATCACCTCTATGGTCCAGTTGTGGTTTATGTGAGTCATGTGTCAATGTCACAGCTGCCACATGTATGCAGTCAGCCATCACCCTTGGCCAGGAACGTACAACACATGTGTGGGATGCCACCACACAGCCAATCTGGGGACTGGGCTCTCTGAACCCAGTAATGCCATACCCTGTCAGGTGGCATGTCATATATACTACATCCTGGACAAACTTCAACCCCAATCCCTGCTGCTACTATTGATAATACCCCTGAAGATGTTTCTGATAGTTTTGACCAATTCTTTACTGAGACATTTCAGGCCCTAGCTAGCCATCTACCTCCTAGCTCCCCTGGTCCTGAAAGTAGCACCCCTAGAAACCTACTTGCGTTCAGCTGCCAACCAGTCGCCACTTCACTTCTCCGTACCTTGATTGAAACAGTGAAACCCACTACACTTTCTGCTGATCAACCCCTGCCGAGTACCTATCAAAATCAGATGATGCTATTGCTTACCCCGTCTCAAAGGTAATCAAACGAACCATGGTAGAATCTAAATTTCCCACCATCTGGAAAATATCATATGTAATCCCACTTCACAAAGGAGGCAGCTCTACTGAATTCTCCAATTATAGGCCAATAGCTATACTCTGTCCACTTGCAAAGATTATGGAAACTTTAGTCATAGACAATTCATGCACCACCTAATCCAAAATCGCCTTATGGCAGACACTCAGCATGGCTTCCGTCCTCATCACAGCACTACTTCAGGCCTCCTAGCCTTTACTAACACCATAAACCATACTTGCAACACTAATTATATATCCTCAGCCCTCTTTTGGATCTTTCCAAGGCATACGATATGGTTGATCACCAACTTGTAATCCACACCCTGCAAACATTCTGTCTAGATACTGGAGCCTTCCAATGGTTTCAATCCTACCTGCATGGTCGACAGCAGGCCATTCTGGCAGAACAAACTCTCTAACCTTCTACCTAACACCCTCAGAGTACCACAAGGCTCTATACTAGGGCCCTTGCTGTTCTCCATCTTCATTAACGACCTTTATACTGTCATCCCAAAAGTCAGCTGTATCCAATATGCTGAAGACTCTACTCTGATCTGCTCAGCCACATCTCCAGTAGAGTTATGGTCAGCTACCCAGACCACCTTTAATACAATAGAAAACTGGCTTTCTGAACATCGCCTGATCCTAAATCCCAAATAAACTAAACTGCTGTTATTTCACCAACACGTAGGTCTACCGCTTTCACCTTTACCATAACATCAACTGATGGCACAATAATCTCCCCGACCCATCTACTAAACTATTAGGTGTCATCATAGACAATAATCTCAAATGTGACCTACATGTTAACCAAATTATCAAAGCCATCAATAGAAAACTAGGGTCACTTTACAGAATAAAAGCCTTCCTAGCCCCTCCAGCTAAAGGTGCCATAGCTCGCTCACACCTTGTTTCAACCCTTCTGTATGCATCCCCTCTACTCTGGAATATGAACAAGACTGTCCTTAACAAACACTCAATTTGCTACAACCACATTGCCAGGTTTGCCACTGGGCTGCCTTTTAGGACACATCATTGCATCAATCTAAATCAGCTTGGTTGGCTTGCAATACCCAGCCTAATACAGTATAACCAACTGATTATGGCCTATAAAATCCTCTATAATCCGGACAATACTCCTGCACTTCAAATATTATCACCCCCTATAACAATCCTAGACCGCTTCGATCCTCTAACAAACTACTAATTCAGACTAGCAAATTTAATAACACAGCCGGTGATTCTCTCTTTGCAAACTCTGTAAGTAGATCCTGGAACTCACTTCCAGCTGATATTACCCTACTTTCCACCTTAGGTCAATTTAACACTAGACTCAAACAACATTTGTCACTTAACTGGCTATGTCAATGTATCAAGCCTGGCTAACTCGAATGTGTAAAATCTGTGAACCAGTTTACTGTGTAATTTAATTTAATCCTGACTTGTGCTCAGGACTAACATTAACCTGTGGAACATGTTTAACTTGCTTACTTATGTAATCTCTGTAAATAATCTGTTTGTAATATGTAATGCTGGTATTATGTAATGCTGTATCTGCTTACCCTTGTAGCTTTTCTCCCCGGCCTCCCCTGGAAATGGACATGCATCCAGTCGGACTATCCCGGTCAACAAATGTAGGATAAATAAATAAATAAAATATATTACAGTGACTACAATACAAGTCAGACATTGACACGCACTGACAGCATGCTGAACACACTGGGGCATACGTGGGGACTCAGAATAGCATCCTGCCTGAGCATCACACACCTCCGCAGCTGGCACACAGGCATATGTTCCGTCGAACAGAGCACATGCCACACATGGCACACACATCCCCTGTGCCACACACTCACAGCCTGTAGGGCTACACAACACACCTGCTACAGACGTGTCAGGTACCTGTCTTGGGTGCTGCACTGGGGTCCCGCCCAACAGGCTGTATCTGGTGAAGGTCACAGTGATATGCCTCAGGGGCACTATGGTCCACCACAGAACACATGCATACAGGTCAGTCAGAGGCATGGACACATATGACTCACTCATTGACCATGCCAGTATGGCTGACCTGAGACATACCTCCTGGACTACATGATAGGGAACATAGAATGGATCTCTCAGCATGTGGCACAGGCCAGTATGAGCCTGATCTTGGTTGCCAACATACCCTCACCAGGTATGCTACCACTATATGTGGGAAGGGTGTTGTATGTCTACATTATGCTCAGTCTCCACTGTCATTCATAGGGTATCCGCTGGCTGTCAACATGTGCTTACATGCTAGGAAGCCACAATGATGTGCAAGGGTCATCTTGCACGTGACACCCATGGCCCAATGTATAATGGCAAAGCTCCTTGGTACACACATACTGCCTTATGCTGCAGGACATGGTTTACATAGCCACCTCCATGGGTATCACACAGGTTAGGACACTAACAGTGCTGCTACACAACAACAGCAGTGTACACCGGAAGATGCATGCACCAGACACTGTCCTCAGCATGGTGAACTGCAATGTCTGTGCAGTACCAGATTCCTGATTCATGGCTCACAGGTGTTACCCATCACTGACAGGTTATGCCCCATACCATGCCTGTCATCCCCTACACATGTAACACACATGGACAGGGGGTGGTATCCCAAGGTACCACAGATACACACACCTCCAGGTTGTTGGCACAGCACAAAGCATCAGGGCCTAATCATGTGCAGCTAACAGTGTGTCGGACTGCCATCTGGTTCATAGCCTGGCACACACAACCCTCCCATACACAGGAAGACCACCTATCCTCCATAACAACACTGGCAATATGACAGTCTCAAGAACTGTGTTTATATGGCTGGACTGCATCCAGCCAAACATTGTGCGTGAGCATTACTGTAGCTACAACACACTAGTTGAAGGGTTCACAGCATGTGGTCACTGAATTGCAGTGGAATGACATGTTACCACTACCACAACAGGTGGGAACATGCAGCACCTGTACATCGACTACATGTACACTATATGGCCCAGACCAGATGTGTATCCCCTGCTGTAGGTATTTCACCATATACACCCACACTGTATAGAGACATACCACGCGTGGACCCTGCACAGTAAGACACAGTCATATTGGTATACATTGCAAATACCATTTATCCACTCGAGGCATGTGTCAGACATGGTAACTACTGCAGGTCACAGGTATTTATGTGTATGTGTCACACACATACATCATGTGTGCAATGCCATTGCTGGTTTAGGCAATGGCATGCATTGTTATGTACAAAGACCCACACAAGGTCATACTGTGTGACACAACCACACGTGGCAGTTGTGGGTTACCAAAACATACCTATCTGTACTCTGACAATGGTAATAGACACAGTAGCAGAGCACTATTGGCATTACTAGCCAACTAGCCCTGTTTGGCTGTGCTGATAGTGTGGTGACATCCCCTGTGTTTACTGGGTGAATATGCAGCATCTGGTGTATTGTAGTATTTGCCAAAAGGATCTGTTCTCTCACACTTGCATTTACACACACCCTACTACCCCACACACATGCACACTTGCCATTTGCAGGATTCATTCCTCTACCTAACTAAGTCATGACACGTGAGAGAGACGCATTAGCAAAGCGCACTATTCGGATTACTAGATAGTTCCTCTTCTTTGGCTGTTCTTATAGGGTGCTGACAACATCAGTATTTTGAAAGGGTAATGTGCATCAGGTAGTGTGATCTCCTGATTGCCAAAACTAACATGTTTTTCATACGGAAATGCACACACACAAACTCCCAACATCCAAACACACACACATGCCATTTACAGGTTTCAAACTCCTATCTAACTACATTACGACACTCAGAAGAGACGCATTAGTGAAGGGCGCTATTCGCATTACTGGGAGGCTTCTCTTCTCCTGCTGTACTTATAGGGTGCTGACATCATCAGTGTTTAGAAAGGGAATGTGCATCCTGTAGTGTGTTTTCCCAGTTGCCAAAAGGGACATTTCCCTCACACAAAATTGCACACACACTAACTTCCCTCATCCAAACACACACACTTGCCATTTGCAGGATTCAAACCACTACCTAACTATGTTATGACACTTGAGACAGACGCATTAGCAGAGCACGCTATTCGCATGACTGGGAGGCTTTCTTTCTCCTGCTGTACTTATAGGGTGCTGACATCATCTGTGTTTAGAAAGGGGAGTGTGCATCCTGTAGTGTGTTCTCCCAGTTGCCAAAAGGGACATTTCCCTCACACAAAATTGCACACACACTAACCCCCCTCATCCAAACACACACACTTGCAGGATTCAAACCACTACCTAACTATGTTATGACACTTGAGACAGACGCATTAGCAGAGCGCTATTCGCATTACTGGGAGGCTTCTCTTCTCCTGCTGTACTTATAGGGTGCTGACATCATCAGTGTTTAGAAAAGGGAATGTGCATCCTGTAGTGTATTCTCCTAGTTGGCAAAAGGGATACTTCTTTCAAACAGTCTTGAACACACACTAACCCCCTCCACACACACTGAGCATGTACAGGATTCAAACCCCTACCTAACTATGTTATGACACTCAAGACGGACGTATTAGCGGAGCACGCTATTCACATTACTGGGAGGATTTTTCTTCTCCTGCTGTACTTATAGGGTGCTGACATCATCAGTGTTTAGAAAGGGAATGTGCATCCTGTAGTGTGTTTTCCCAGTTGCCAAAAGGGACATTTCCCTCTCTCACACACACAAACCCCACTCACCCACACACACACACTGAGCATTTGCAGGATTCAAACCCCTACCTAACTATATTATGACACTTGAGGGAGACGCATTAGCAGAGCACACTATCCGAATTACTGGGCATCTGTTCTGCACCTGTAGTATTTATAGGGTGCTGACATCTTTATTTCTACAGAGGTATGTAGATGTAGTACTACCTGTCAGGTGGGGGATAGCATATATATGCATTTGCAGCCACCTACGGCAGGGTCAGATATGCACATCGCACTGGCAGGTTATGTTCTATACCATGCTTTGGGACCACAGGACCTGTAACACACAACACAACCAGTCCAGAACACCACACCCACATCCAGGACACACACTTAGCTTCCTGGGAACAGTGCCAGGATATGCAGGTGTTCACATACACCATTCCAGTTGTTAACATCAGGTACAGGCATATTGTGTGTGAGAACTACTCAGGCCTCTACCACTTTACCCTACAGCCACTACAATTTGTGGGTCCATGTGCTATGGCAGAACCACACACCACAGCCACATGGGGAATACATATTGCACCTGTCCATCTGCAACGTGGGTACTCACTGTTCCACACCAGAGGTAGACCACCATTGTTGATATCTGACCATACCCACCTTTCCCTGGACATCCATATCCCATCTCCACCCCCAGGCAAGGTTGTCACTGCACACAAACTGTATTTAGCACAAGCAGACTCTACACTTGTGTAGACTGGGGTGGACGACTTCAGAGGACCCATGCTGGAGGACTATACTGGCCACTCAGCATAATCCTTGACAATTGCATTCTATGAGCATGTGTACGGTTTGCATTGGTCATGCTATCCCACATATACCCATGACTGCTCCACAACAAGACACCTGTCAGCTGTACACCAGCCATATATGCGCTGCACAACAGACAGAGTGACCTAATACATTGCAGAGCTGTAGCCCACAGAGGGAGGACATCTGTGAACAGTTCCGCATGGCACTTCATTCACACATACTCATTACAACACAGTGTTGACAGTGGAATCATCCAGAGAATGCAGATAGGGCTCCCTCAGTCTGTTATTGACGGACACCTACTGTCAGAGATCCTCAGCAACCCTCTCACAGCACACACCGACAACATGGCTGTGGCTTAGCACATTCAATCCCTGGGACCTCCACGGTGCCCCTGCTTGACAGAGGCACAGCTCACTAGCCTCACATGTTGCCTTCTGTGACCTACTTTACAGTGGCACAGTAGCCTACTATCCTGGGGATGCAGATGCCAAGCACACTCTGGCTGAGCTGTCATTCCCTAGGGCAACAAGCCTAGTATTGACCTCTACACCCATATGTTCAATTGTCGGATGCACAATATTTGTTGTGCTGTTCTACTGTTTGCAGGTCTTTATTGCCATAGCATTCCCTGTTCCTATGACCAACTTGTGTATCTGTGGAAGATGTTTGCATATGACGGCCATCCACTATATCACTTATGTCTCTGTGGTCATTTACTGTGTGCACTGGGCTGATTGCTGTGTTGTGGTTGGTTCCTGGACTGACACGCATAAATACCAGATATGTGTGGCCAACTGCTAAACGGAGATATGGCCTAAGTGTGTGAGCATGCCCAGTTCAGCCTTTCCATGGCATGTTGTCTGACATATGCCTCATTTATCAAAGTGTGCGAGCATGCCCAGTGTGAGCTTTCCATATGTTGCACTCTGAAGTCCACCACATATTTGGGTGTGTGTGAACTTCAACAATATCTCACGCTTATGGTTGTGTGTTGGGTGTCATGTTGTGTACTAACTGGCCAACTGCTTCATGTCTGCCACAACAGGGATTATACTGTGCCTGCAGGGATTGCATGGGATACTTTGCAGACAGTTCTCAACATACTTTCATAATGACCTAACACTGTAGTACCGTGATAGTGTACTGGTTCAGTACTTTCACTGTGGTGGACAGTATCCTGGGCTTTAGTCCTATGACTGCTTGACATCTTCATAGTGAGCACAACAGACTGTGTAGGGGCCAGTTGTGCACATATGACCATGTTGCAATATGTTCAGATATGGACTACCTACACCAGGCTCGTCCAACATTGCTAGTGTATTCCACAACATGGGTGGACATTGGCAAACACTAGCGATGTTCCCTAGGCCATTTCTGATGCTAGTCACAGGGTGTGTTTGTCCTTCGACACACATTGTAACTGGAGTTTGCCATGACATATGTCATGGTTAGTATACTGTGCCTCCGCCTACCTCTGACATAACAGTGATACCCAGGGTTAGCCTACCATCTCCCATACACTCATCAGGATTCCTCTTGAGGGGTGTCGATATGTGGCTCTCTGGCTGACCTGTACCAGGAGTTTACTGAAGAGTGGGGTGCCTTCTGTGTTATGGATCATTCTGTACAGCTTGTCCTATGTATGTCAGTGCTGGGGTTCAGGTCTCTCATGTGCATAGCTCACTGCCATTCAGATTGTACAAGGTGCAACATGTTCATTCATTCCAGGTTGGACATGGCTTCATACATCAGGCACAGCTTTCCTGTAGCTGGGAAGGATGGCGTGTGTGTGGGGCTGCAGTTTGTTTACTCAGGCAACACATGGCATCTGTTCATGCTTTTGCTACCCCTGGTGGGGTACTGTTGTGGACTTTACAGTTGATGGAGGTGTCTGCTGCGGTATATCCCACAGGGGCTATTGTAGTCAGTTGTGATGCTGATGGAGGATGGCTGCAGAGCCACAGTGAGTTCCCCTTATCTACATCTGCCAACCTTCATGTTTGGGTGGGTATATGGTACATGTTTCTGTGAACACTACAGCCACATGTTTGTCCAGTGCAGGATATTTATCACCTTTTGTACCCAGGTCTCACATTACATGTTAGGTACCTCATGGGTTAACACCTGTGTGGTAATTTGTGGGCACTTACTGTATATCCACGGTGGTTGTCTATACACAGTTCTGCAATTAGCTTGCTGACATGGCTATGGCTACAGTTGTCTGTTTGTAGGTGGCCCTTTGTGGGTTGCTTGTGTCAGCTGGGGTCGGATATGGTGGGCTGTTTGTACTCCTCTGCATACATGTTCAGTCACAGTCCTTCCATGTTGGCCTATACCTATGGGACATATATACAGAACGGGGTTGGCTGGGCCAAGACCAGGCCTTGTGGGATGCCACTTATATCCGCTTAGTAGTCTGACATGGATGCGCATGTCTGACCATGTCAGTTCTGTCCTTGGTCTGGTTTGCAACCCCTCTACTGACATAGGGGTATATATTTAAGCTGCTGAACATATCCATACTGAACTCATACGGTATTGTCTAGAAGCATGTGCACGGTCCAGCTACGCTGTGTGGACCACATTGCCCTCATCAATGACCTTAATGACTGCTTCAAATGGGTCAGACATGTTTAGGGCAGGTTCTGCAGTTACAACAGCCACACTGTGTAGGGTCCAGTATCAGTAGGTCCACAATAGCCTTCTGTCTGCGGTACATACTGATCCTTTCCATAGCTGTGCAGAACAAGCTTGTCAGGATCCTGGGGTGGTAGTTTGGAGTATCCATTCAGGCAACACCTTTGTTGTGATGGACCACTGTTGTTGTACACTGCTCTTTGGGTACATATCCTGTGGTAAGGCTGACATTGGGCAGTAGTGTGATTTGGCATTCCATTATTCTTGGAGTCCATGTTGGCCTCAGCACAGGACACCATCACATACCTTGTTGCTGTGTGTTCTGCTTTGCAGATGATGGCTGTTACCTCAGCATCTGCAATGTCAGGGGACCATCAGTCTGCTGGGATAGGTATTTTGCACTCGGGGGTGTTTGCACTACACCTGACAGGTTGTATGTTAGCAATATGTGTGTGTGTTTGGTATGTTGTTTGTAATATCTGTGTGATTCGGAGCATATCTGTGGATGCCCAACATGGTTCCTACCATCAGTTGGGTAAGCCTTGTGATTATCCTTAGTGTCCTGTACATTTTGTATCTTCATAGGTTCATGGGTTCATACTAGGCTATACACCCTAGGCCATTAGTAAGCCTAGCCAGAGTGTGTGTGTCTTTCGCCACCCCTTGCTATGTTCAATTATGGCCATTTATGAAGTTCTTCACTGTGCCTCTGTCTGGTCGTGACACAGTGAGGACCCCAGTATACATGTACAGTCATCCATCCACTTGGCAATATTCCTGTTGAGGGGTGTCAGTGAGGGGCTCTGCCTACCATGGATTGGGATCCTGTTTCTGGGTGTGGGGAGCCTCTGGGTTATGTATCTGTCCCTCCAGCACATCTTATTTCATTATGTGTTGAGGCTGACATCTGTGACTCTCACAGCTCCAATGGCTTTGATTTCCTGTGGTGTAGCATGTCCATTACTCCTGTGTTGGACATGGCCTTGTACAACAGACATACAATGCCTCTGTGTAGGCAGTGTGTGACTGCAGTCAGCTGGGGTGTCTACAGCCAGGCAGCATATGACATATATTTCACACCCTTTATCCTGTTGGTGGGGTAACTATGAGGTCTTCCGAACCGCTGCAGGTGTCACGTACGGTACATCCCATATGAGTCATTGTACTAGATTATGGGTCTGATAAGGAACAGTACAGCGACACAGTGACCTCTGTTGATGTTGATGTGAATCCTTTCATGATACGGTGTCCAGTATCGACAATCTTCATAGCCACATTGGCATTGTGGGTGTCACATGACAGATTAATGTCGACCTGTGTCCCTAGGTCCCTGATTACTCCTTGCATACATAATGGTTTGACACCTATGTGGTAATTTGTGTGTACCTTGTCTGGTATTTGGTGGGACATTCATACTGTCCAGTGTCTTCGGATGTCTGGGTGGAGTTCTTGTGTGTGAGAGTGTGGTCTGTCGCATGCTACAGACTGTACAGCAGTTTTGACTACAGTTATGTGCACATGGGTGGTCTCCGCTGCTTTGTGCATTGTCAGTTACCTGGCAATATGGGTGTCTGTGCTGCATATGGATACTCCCCCTCCTTTGATGTTTTGGTGCAGGTGTTGGGGCCATAACACATGATATGTGGTATAACCTAGTAGTGCTGGTGTGCTATCACTAGGCTTGCAGCAGGCTTCTGTCACTGCACAGACATCAATGTTCTCCATAATGGGAAGTGTCTCAGGGCATGCATATTGCAGTTTACACATCAGGCATTGGTCAGCATTACCCTTATGTTTCCTACCACTTATGTTTTCTAGGGTGGTGGGTAGTCTTTTGGCCTTGCCTACATACGGCTCTATGGAGGCGGCAAAGGCCTTATCCAGTATCCAGACGCACACGGGTAACAGCTGCAAGCCATCCCTGTAACAGCAGCATGGCTTGTCATGCTTGACATTTCAAGCAGACACACATTAGACCCTCTTGGAATGACAGCTGTAACTGTGCCAGCTGTTAAACATGAGCATTCTGTGTTTGTACTGTGGCATCATTCTTGGTGAGGGTTGGATGCTGCACACAGCCAGTGTCATACCGCCCTGGGGTACATACTCAGAGGGACCATCCATGTCTCTTTGATGTTGACCAGGGAGGTACATCTCAGGTAATTCACACCAGCATGGACATTGAGTGCATCATATTTCTGCTTGCTTTGGGGTGACCTGCGTATGTGGCATTTTGTGGCAGCCTACAGGCAGCTTACTCTACCCTTTCCCTTGTTCAGTCTGGTGAGTGGGACAGCAGTGTGTCTGCCTATACAGACACCTATTACGACTGTATCAGGCATGTTGTTTCTCCTTCTGGCCTGTGACTGTTTGGCACACCAGCTTTATGCACTATTCGCTGCATGTGCTATGTTTGAAGGTTGTGGTTGCTTGTGATCTGCTTTGGAGGCTTCTGTTGGTGTGGTGTGTTTGTAATTAAGGCCTCCGGGAATATTTGTCTGTGTTTATGTGTTTGGTTTACAGTTGTGGTAGGTCTATGTGGGACTGGGTTTGTGGTGTATGTGGTTACCTTCTCCTCCTGACTAGTTTTGACAGTACTGAGTTGGTGGAGCTCAACCTCTGGTTTGGATACATGGATGCATCTATCACATATATTTGTATTTATTGGGGGTGTTGTGGTTGTCTGTGTACTTGGGACTGGTGTCACATTGCCTCTGGATTCACAGATTCTACTTGTTGTGGCTGGACTTAGTGGATTGTATGTGTGGACATATGTTATTGCCATACTACTGGTCAGTGATTACTTCCCTTTTATGTTTGCTCTATCATGTGGTAGCTTCCTCATTCTCTTGCATGGTTTGGTAATGGCTGGAGTCCAGCATGCCAGATGCCTGCGTGTATGGCATTGTGTGTTGTTGTTATTTGTGATTGCATACCCAAGCATTCCTGGCTGTGTTCATGGAATGCCTGTATAACATGTTCTGTGGTGTGTCCCATATTCTGCACTTGCACAGGGACTTTTGTGGATTCAACATCGGTTTTGAGGGCTGCAACCTATGCTTTACACATGTTTTTCACTGTGGTATTCTGGCCAGGGACTGGGGTCAGGATGTGTATATCCAGTGTGATTACTCTATGGTCTGGTCTTACCAGTGAGGGGTACACTTCTCATCTTGCCATCCAGTACACATGTTGCTGATTATCACATCCAGTATGCTTACCCCTCTTGTGGGAGTGGTACATTGTTCCTGGGCATTTTGGTTTATGGAATCTGGGTAATTTTCTCCTACTGTGTTGGTGCTAGTATAATGCTCCCGTGTATGTCTGGGTATTTTCAGTCAAGCAATATAATGTGGTTGGGGGGCTTGATATATTCATGTATTCCGACATAGGCCAGGTGCAGTTCCTGGTATTAGGACAGTAGTCTGCAGCAGGCTATATACTGGGAGGCGGTTTTAGCCATTGGTATTTGACCATGGCTAATCCATGCTGCTTCTTGTTGTGGTACCAACATGGGGTGTGGTTATCCTTGCCATTTCTTGCTAGTCACCCTCCTTTGTAGCTTGTTCCATGTTTTGCGGCTGTACAGCACAGTATGAGGTGTGACCTGGTAGTGTTAGGGTGCTGATGTGAGCCTTGACCCAGTTCTCTATTACAGGACTGGTATCTACATTCTCCATACTGTGTGCTTACACTGTACACATCTTGCTGTTTATACATCTGTCATTGGGTAGCATTACATCTAGGTTCCTATCCCTTGTAGAACCTATGAAGGTGGGTTTGTGTTTTGAGACTTACCTATTCAGGGCATGCTGTGGGTACTGACAGCCTTTGCCAGTATCCATGGGGCATGGCATGATAGGTGCACGCCACCCCTAGCAGGTGGTGCATCATGTCAAGCTCCGCATGTCTTCCCAGCCTGAAACACATTGGCTCCCCTTTGACTAACTGCATTACTTCAGCCAGTTATTGCACTTGATCATCCCATCGCCATTTTGTGGCTTCATGCTTGGTGAGGGTGGATGTTAGTCAGGGTGCTCAGGTGTGCATATAGTACATGGTGTTACATTACTTAACACATAGCATTCATGCCTCAGGTGGTGCTGCAGGGTTGCCTCTGTCGGATGCACATATTACACTTCCCTGTACATGTTTGTGAGCAGGTCAAGTCATTTTAGGCATCCATGTTATTATTTGAGTGAGTCAGAATGGGGTATCATTCCCAGGGTTCTTACTGAGCCAGTGTATGTGCTATGCGTTGCCTCTTTGCCAAGGCCAGGGCATACTGGGCACGCCTCCTTCTGCCTACTGGGGCAGGCTCAGGTTGTTCCTCCTCCGAGTCACGCTCTGCCTGTGATGGCCTTGGCAATGGTGGGGGCTGTTTGGCCCGGCCCTATGCTGGTCCTGCTGCAGCTGTTTTCGCAAGATCATATTATGTAGCATAGCACATACCATGACAATTTGGGTACATGTAGTTGGTGTGTACTGCAAGGCTCCACCAGATGTGTCCAGACACCGGAACCGTGACTTGAGCAGCCCAAACACACGCTCTATTACATTACGTGTTTGTGCGTGCCTCATTATGGCGCTCCTGTTCAGGTGTGTGTGCTTCTGATGGGTGTCATCAGCCACGGCCCCAGTGCATAACCTCCATCCCCCACTAGGTCTCCCTGTGGGGTGTCCCCATTGGCAAATGTCTGCTACAGCTGCGCCAAATGCCAGATGTGGGAATCGTGGTAACTCCCAGGGCAGCCAGCACACACATTCATTATTATGCCCTGGGCATCACACACGACCTGGCAATTGATGGAGGGGAAGCCCTTGCGGTTAATGTAGGCCCTACCCGCTCACCGGCTGGTGCTTTGATGCATATGTGCGTGCAGTCTATTGCACCCAGTACCTCAGGGTATTCCGCTATTTGCTGGAAGAGACGATATTGCTGGCCAATACCTCACGGGCATTGGGGAAATATACATGATCACAGACATGTGCTGACATGGCATCCAGGAACTGGTGCAGTACCCTGGAAGCTGATGCCTGTGATATCCCCATCATATCGCCAGTTGGTCTCTGGAAGGTACCTGTTGCTAGTATTCTTAGGCCAACACATACCTTGGTTTCCACTGGGATGGGTTCCCTCTGTTGGTTCTGTGTGTGAGGCGTGGCCTGCACAGCTCAACAATTTGCTGCAGGAGCTCTCTGTCCACTCTATAGCTCTACTATCTCCAGCTCATGTAACCCGTGGTAGGTGACCCTGGGCCTGTACACTCTTCTCCGCCTCCTCACTGTGGGTTGTCTGGCACCATCTGCATTGTCACCACCCTCAGCAAGTCGCCTATGTCTCATTATGACAGCTATGGCAGCCCCTAACATTTCTGCTCTGAGTTCAGCTTTTCAGTTTTCACTTCTATTAGCTTACTCCTGTCTTGCAGTGTCTCTTAAGGGAAACATCCTGCACTACTGTTTGCAGAGTTTTAAGTGCTGGGCTGGGCTACTATTCTGCCTGTGTAATTGCCTGCTTCTAATTGTTTTCACCTGCTAGCTTCAGCAGTTATCCCTGCTAGCTTCCTATTAATTCTGTTGCTTCCTTTTTCCTCTCTGTTTCCTCAGGGGGGAGCAACGTGCATACTATCAGAAACACGCACACAGTGGCTTACACGCACTCACACATGCTTACATGGTTCAGAATCTACTTATTCGGGTTAAAACGCATTGATACCCGCGCAAACACTGTTACACGCCTGCCAACAGCCTGCAACATACTCAGCCCGCCCTACACGCACACCCATGCAAACAGTGTTAAACATCTCCCAACATGCTCCCACATGCTCAGTCTGCCTTACACGCACACTGCCCTACTCGCGCTTCATGGCGCACACACGTGTGCATGCACGCCCAGCAAGAAACTTTGGTGTAAGTAACAGTGTACACCTTCCATTTCTTGACTTTCCATGACTTATCTAGTGGCACACCTCTTTCCATGATCTGTGCCTGTCATCTGTCATGTTACACTGGCCTCCAATGAACTGCATTTCTTTCTACCATTCCCCCCTGTGATGTCACCTATCTCCTACTCTATTCCTCCCCCTTATGTATCTCTTACACTACTCAGACTGTGCTCATTTGCTATGTGACTGTGAGATTCAGTATCCTAACCCTCATTTACATGAGATTGCCTACTAATGCTTAGTTACATGTCTTAGACTCAGCTTCCCCCCTTAGCAACCACTACACGGTGGCCATGTTGTTTTTGGTCTGCTGGTCCCTGCATTGTCATTCCATGTATTGCATGAAACCCACATTTGTGGGTTTATAACCTTCATTTTCATGTTTTATACAGCGCAGCCCGTTTGCGCGGGGCTGCGCTGGGTTTAAACATCGGCGAAAAAAAAAATTATATTTTTATTATTTTGGCATCAGGTTATATTGCCAATGGCCACATATTTGGCCATTGGCATGCTGCCTGAGTCATATGCACCCTTTTTTTGGAGCTGACATGGCTCCGTTGTGGAATTTGCAGAAACGTACTCAGTTGTCAACTGAGTACATTTCTGCAGCTAAAACGTCTCTTACACGGACTGGTTTCTGCTTCGTGGATCGCTAATATACCTCATTTGCATACCTTTCGGATGCAAGTGAGGTATTTAGCATGTCCACGCCCAGTCCATGTAAGAGACGTTTTAGCTGGTCTCTTACACGGAGTTTAGGGCTGTTCCTGGATCGCGAGGCTTGCATGGAGTGTTGCACGTCTCTTACACTCCATGCAAGCCTTCGTGAATCCTGCTCCTCCTCTTTCTACACATTCCAAGAGGAAGAGAAAAAGGTCGATCCTTAAAAGATCAACAAAATCTTCGGATACTTCAGCAGATGAGTTGTCCTCTAATATGGATAATGAGGGTGTTATTTTGGCTCGGTCTCCCCCCAGTAAGAAAGGCAATGTGGAGGTCCCTTTAGAACAGTTAGACGGGGTGGAAGAAAACACCGACGGGGTAGGTACAAATTTGGAAATGTTGTTGCAAGTGATGTTCAAAAAATAAATGAATGTTTGAATGTACATACAATTTCATCACACACACTTACTGGTGCTGAATCTGAGTCATTGAATTAAGGGGTTGGATTTATTCCTAACTATAAGGTTTCTGAACATGCCTTTGCCCAGGACGTTGTTGCCTTTTGTAGAAAATTAAACTTAAAGATACATTTTGGTGATACATCTGTAACACAGCATGGTTCTGATGCTTTTAAATTTAGAACTTCCTCTTTTGTTCCACCAATGAATACAAATGTGGCCCTTTTTCAAAATTTGGTGTTGAAGGATTTACATTTTTCCTTCAACTCTTTTCAAGGTAGTCAGAGATAATCTTACTCAAGCCCAATTGGGTAGGTTAAGTAAGGAAAAGAAAATTGTCAGCAATCAGGCTGTAAAAGGTGGAGCCATAGTTGTATGGAATTGGGACAAGTAGTATAATGAAGCTGTGGCCAGTTGTCTGACCACCAGTTTTATCAAAAAATGTTTGTGGATCCCACACCCATGTTCAAAAAAGAAACTGATAATTTTCTTTCCCTAGCTTTGGATGAGGGTATTATAACTAAAGAGGTTAAGTTTCATCTTACGGTGGCTAATCCCATTAGGCAGATCTTCTACATGTTACCCAAAATACATACGAATTTAAGGGAACCTCCAGGAAGACCTATTTTTTCAGAGAGGGGGTCTTTAACTGAGCCCCTCTCTGCTTTTTTTACCAAATATCTTAGGCCCCTTTTGGTATGTGTTTGCTCTAGAATTCAGGAAACTATGACATTTTTGAATATCATTCAAGAAATGCAATTGGAAGAGGGATGGCTTATGGTTACTATGGATGTCTCTGCCTTTTACACCAATATTCCACACTGGGCGGGCCTACAGGCTCTTGAATATTGGCTTACTAAGGTCTCTATTTACAGCCCTGTATTTAATACTTTTTTATTATGTCTCACAGAGGAAGTTTTGAGTAAAAATGTTCTGTATTTTGACAATCAATGTTATTTACAACTTAAAGGGACTGCTATGGGGGCTTCTTTTGCCCCCATTTATGTAGACCTTTTTATGGGTTACATTGAGGACCAGCTTATATATGACAACAGTCACAATATATTTTTGGAATCGATGGACATATGGCGTCGATATTTAGATGACTGTTGGCTAGTGTGGTGCTCAGATGTGGAATATTTAAAGGAATTCTTACAATATTTAAATGAAAATAAATGGGGGATTCATTTTACCATGATTTACCATCCTAAGGTTATGACCTTTTTGGATGTACAAATTATTGTACTGGAAGATGGTTGCCTGTCTACTTCTATTTTTTGTAAGCATCCTCATTTTAAAAACATGCTACATGCTAGTAGCTGCCACCCACAACAAATTTTTGAAAACATTCCTAAATCTCAGTTTATGAGACTGATAAAAATGTATTCATCTTCACGAGAATTTGAACATCAAGCACAATATATGGTGCATAGATTTACCAACAGGTGTTATATTGGTTGGAAAGGTAGGAGTGCCCTCAATTCTTTGGAACAAGTCCCAAAATCTGAGTTATTGCAATATAAAGATAAGAATTCTAGAAGAGAACAACCAGTTAGATTCATTATGAATTATGGGACCAATTCAATTTTTTTGCAGAAGTTCATACATTCTCATTGATATGTGTTGACTATGGAAGACAAGTTGCTTGGGGTGGTTGATAACAAATGTAGATTTGCCTATAAAAAGGGAAGAAATGTAGATGAGGTGGCAACAGACAAATTACAAGGTACAGTACATGGATTTCCAGCACATAATTGTTTACCTTGTGGTCATTGCAGTTTTTGCAAGTACGTACCCAAGAGAAAGAGTTTCACCTTGTCCAACTGTTCACAAGTTTATGATATTTTGGTTTATCGGACTTACACTACTGACTGGGTGGTATATTTAGTCCAATGTACCTGTCCTGTGTTTTACATAGGATAAACCTTTTAAACTCAGGATTTCAGAACACTTGGGTGATGTCAAATGTGCCAGAATAACTAATGAATTATATAAACACAGCATGAAACATAAGACTGCTAGATTTACCCTTACTATTATTGACAGAATATTGGTTAATAATATCTCCAAAGTTGGTTTACATTCCTTCCTTGATTATAAGGAACGTAAATAATTGGGTGCACTTTTTTGCCTGGAATTAATGAACAGCTCTAGGCATTTAGCATGTGTTAATTGGGGCTGATTAAGTGTATATAAAGAGTGGAAGGAAATGAGTATGCATAATTTGTTGCACTGAGGAAGGCTATTGGCCGAAACCGGTATGCTTATTTCTTGATTGTACCCTTTGGGTATATCAGTATATGGGCTTCAAAATAAAATTGCTCCCATGAGCTTTTTCTTGTGTGTTGGTCTTCTTTTGTTTGAACTATACATTGATTGGATCATGCACAGTACTGTACGTGGATTCTTTTTTTTTTCATTTTAAGCCTAGCCAATTACCCCATGTGAGAATTAAACCCTGCACCTTGTGTCTGTAAGGTAAACACTTTAACCATTATGCCAACAATCATTGCTAGACTTAAAAAAGGAAGACCATTCATAATCTAAATATAAATCTGTATGACAGACATGAAAGACCATTCATAATCTAAATATAAATCTGTATGACAGACATGAAAGTAGTTTGGCTATGTGATAAATGACAAACAAATGCAACTTTAATATAGAAATGAACAAAAGAAAAGGAAAACAGATTACTAATGAAAATATGAATTGAAGTGACATGAAACACACAAGATTATTAGCAACAGATTTACTTTTAGTCCAAGTTAATGGCAAGAATTCACGAAGCCTCCGTGTAAGAGTTATAACTCTGCCGACAGTTAATG
>NC_056737.1:1992835558-1992838844 GCF_019279795.1 Protopterus annectens | reverse complement strand
GGGTATCCACGCCCACTCCGTGTAAGAGACGTTTTAGCTTGTCTCTTACATGGACTTTGGGCTGTTCCTGGATTGCGAAGGCTGCATGGAGTCTTACACTACTCTTAGACTCCGTGCAAGCCTTCGTGAATCCTGCCCAATGTGTTTTATCCATACAGTTTACAAAAAAAAAAACACAAAAATAACAGCTCTGAGCTTGGGACATGCAAACTGAATCTTTACAAATTAACTTAAAGAGGAAAAACAAAATAAGGGAGATAGCATATAATAATAATCAGGCATATATGTATCAAATTACAGGGAATAATAAACATCTTCATGAAGAATTAAAGAAAACAGAAATCATTTTATGGAAAGCACTATTATAAAAAGCTATACTACTAGATAACCAGGTTATACATTACATTTATTTATGCATGATAATGTATATGTAATCTAGCAAAGAAAATTAAAATGCAATCTACATCTAATCACATATTACAAATAAAGAATAATAAAGATAATAAATGAACTACAGACACTGGTGAAATACTAGATGTATTTAGACAATATTATAAAGCTTAAAATCAAAAAATCAAACAAACTGATATGGATATAACCTCAAACAAAAATTAGTCACTTCTGAAACAGTTTCCTCCTGAGCTCAAAGAAAATGTACTTAAATTACTTTCCAGGAAGTACTGTATAAAACAAGGGAACTTAAACCCAGCACCAAATTTTATGAGATATTTCCACAAAATACTATTCATTTTTTCATAACAATTCACACAGATGTCCATTAAAGAAAGTAATTCCTTGCTTCTGGAAATACTCATGAATCACTCCAGTACTCAAAGAAAATAAAACCCATCAATTAAGCTTCCAACATAGACCCATTACTCTTCTAAATATTGATTCTAAGATATGTATGCTGTCTTAGCATATAAACTAAAAAAAAAATGCCCCAGATCATTAAAACAGAGCAAACTGGCTTCATATTTAAGAGACAGACATTTGACAATGTTAAAAGAATAACATTTATAGATATTATAAACAATAAGAAACAAGAAGCCCTTTTCATTAGACACTGAAAAACCCTTTGACCCTTTAAACTGGAATTACTTATTCAAAACTGTCAATCTCTTTGACTTTCCTTTACAATTTATCTCCCTTTCAATGAATATATACAAACTATTAACATATTATTATATTTAATTCTTGTAATTTCTGATGTAAAACTTTAATAAAAACTTTTAAACAAAAACAATAAAACATATGTAAATGTTAGGACCATTTTCCTTAACTAGAGGAACAAGAGTGGAATGGCCAGTATCACTTATTTTATTTGCATTAGCCATTGAAATTTTAGCAATCTTAATTCACAGCAATTCCAAGATACTCACAGAAAGAGGTTCGCCAGTTCAATTTTCAGCTGGGGTGCCTTCTGTGTGGACCCTGCATGTCCTCTTTGCATTCACGTGGGTTTCCTCCCACATTCCAGAGACATGGCAGCTGAAGTATTTCAACCTGGGTTTCCTCTGAAAATGAGTTCTGTCTCAATTGGACTTTACCAGTAAACAAATGTTAAATAAAATTAGTGGGACTTTTCTATGTGATTTTGAGACAGTTTTGGCCTATTTATTGGCTGAGTTACAGTACTTGTACCTTTACTGTTTCAGTCACTTCTCAGATCTCTGTCTCTTTCTACATAATACCTGAAATTTGAATTTACATGTACAGATATTTACTTCTGTAGTTATGTCACTATATAGGACATTATATCCCAGTTGTAGTTGTACTTCAGTAGACAGAGCAGTGTATGACTCCTGAATAGATACAGTACAGCATAACGTAATAGCTGTCAATTCCTCTAACCTAAGAATGCCTTAGGAGTTGTGATTTACAGTCTTGAATACTTTCTACAGTATCCCTTGCCTTGCTCTTAAACCTCAAATACTTCCCACATCAATGCTTGTCCGCCCATCTCTGGCATTACGAGACAGCAACATTTACTCCCCTTGTGCCCAGACTACTTGCACTAGGTGTCTTAAAGCAGTGTAACAACTGCCTCATGACTACTGACTACCCCGTTGCAATTCCCAAACCATATAACAATCTGCAGGAGATGTAAATACCTGTGTAACCTGAAGGCTAAACTCTTAGTTCAGGCTACTTTTGGTTAGCACCACTCACTGCATACAAACCGGCTTATTACCTATATTGAGACTGTTAAAAAAAACTGCCAAAGGCTTCTAGAGTCTGATCAAGTAGATCTCTGCCTCAAGTGTATGATGTAACACCTTCTCCCAACCTTGAAATAATATGTGTTTACATGGCTCCCAAATTAGTCACCATGGAGGCAGGCAGAAGCTCATGAGTCACTCAAAGCCAACCACCACCCTGGGAAATGTCCTTGTCATTATTTTTATGATGCACCAATTCCAGACTCACCAGGCTAGATAAGAACAGTAATGGTAACTGTGAGTTGTCTATTTTGGACCAAAATCTAAGATTTCACACGGGCAACGATAGCACTTAAACCTGACAAATATGACTGTGGCTTAGTGACAGTGATGGGCCACATAGAAGTGAATGACCTTTGGCATTTCACTATAAGGGACATGCTGAGAAATATGACATAATTTACTATGCATGTGTTAGAGACAACATTCTGCCCTTATCAAGAGTCATATCTTAATATCAGGACAAGATAAACATTGGAATAGTACTTGATATCATTCAAAGGTGATGCAGTGTGTTAGCCTGGGATTTGATGGTAGATATACCACCCTGCTTTGGCAATTATAGTTTACACCTCTTGCATCAAAGCTTTTGCATACTGGCAAAAGGCATTTGTTGGCCCCACAGAGCCTTTTTAGGTAGGGTATACTTATGAAGCATTCCAACATGATAAATTCAAATCCAGAAGACTTCAGTGTGGTACTATTCAATTCTACAAGTCAAAACAGATAGCTAGCAGGACTTTAGTTAATCCTGCAACTTGAATGCATCCATATTCATGTACTTACAGAAACTTGGTTCTAATTCAGTAAAAACACTCCCCTACATCAGGGTTCAGCAAATATAAAGCATTCAGACCTAAGGGTAACTGTGAGGAAGTAAACCCCAATTACTGTATGCCAGATTACCCATAATGTTAATTTAGAGCACCTGGGTAGCCAAATCACACTCACAGACAGCTGCTATATTATTTCCTTTTACAGGGGATTATACATCATTTTCAGCCATGTTAGTAAACTAAGAAATAATACCCAGCAATGCAACTATTTATTCCAAAATGATGCCT
>NC_056737.1:1992713058-1992830558 GCF_019279795.1 Protopterus annectens | reverse complement strand
AATTCAAATTGCTAATAAAACATACATAATAAAAGCAAACAACAACTTTCAGCTACCATCAAATACTCCCCATAGTTATTAAAGGGTAGAAGACATAGGTACGTACCAGCAAGTAAGAGGGGAAGGAGGGAGGGTAACCTGGACTGCAGCAGTGTATACACTCGAACATCTACATTTATGGTAGGCACAAAACTGTACTATGTTCATCGTGTTACACTGCTGCAGTCATTACACTTGGGTAAAATCCCAAAGCTGAGGTTAGGTGGCTGGTTCTATAAAGCATTAGGGGTGGCTATAAGGCCCTGCAGTAATGCAGTGGCGAAGCCAGCTCGGGATTTAAAGTATAGAGGCAGATGGTAATGCTTGGTGAAGGTATGCACAGAACTCCAAGTTGCTGCTTCCAAAATATCCTTGGTAGGTACTCCTCTGAGGTAGGCAGTTGAAGTGGCTGTTGCCCTAGTGGAGTGAGATCTAATGCTGGTAGGTACAGGTTCCCCATGGTGTGTATAGCAGAAATGTATACAATGTCCTATCCATTTTGAAATAGTCTGTTTTGAAATGGCTTTTCCCTGTGCTCCTGCAGCACATGCTACCAATAATTGCTCAGATTTCCTGAAAGCTTTGGTTTTGTCCAAGTAGAAGTGTAACTGCCTGTGAATGTCCAAGGAATGCAGTAGTCTCTCCCCTTTATTCTGTGGTTTTGGATAAAAAGTTGGCAAATGAATAATTTGGTTTAGAGCGACACTGGATACCACCTTTGGCATAAATGTAGGGCTAGTTCTTAAAGACATCCTGTCCTGGTGGAAAATGAGGAGAGGTTCCACTGCCATTAGTGCCTGTAATTCTGAAACTCTTCGTGCTGATGTTATTGCCAGGAGTAGAGCAGTTTTCCAAGAGATATATTTTAATTCTGCATTGTTAGCTGGCTCTAAAGGAGGTAAAGTCAATTTTTCCAAAACAAAGTTGAGGTCCCAAGTTGGAGTAGGTGCTCTATGGGGCGGTCTTATGTTTTTAGCCCCTCTGAGGTACTGTCTTAGCAAAGGATTAGAGAAAATTGGTGGATCTGTGTTGTAATGAGCAGAGATGGCAGAGGTGTGGATCTTGATGGATGAGAAGGAGAGTCCTTTGTCCAGCATCTCAGTTAAATATTGTAGTATCTGAGGAATGTTTGGAACATGAGGGTCAAAGCTGTGTGCTTGGTTCCAGGCACAGAATCTCTTCCATTTATCTGAATAGGCTTTCCTGGTACTAGGCCTTCTGGCTTCCAGAATGACATCCATAACAGCTTTGGAGAGCGGCATTGCCTGCTTGACTAAGGAATCTTCCATGCAGCTAGGTTTAAGGTCTTTAACTGGCTGTGTAGTATCTGATTGTTGTGCTGAGTCAACAGATGTGGGATTTGAGGCAAAATCCAGGGTGGTCCTTGTGCTAAGTTCTTTAAGATTGGGTACCAGTGCTGGCGTGGCCAGTCTGGTGCAATCAAGATCATCTTTGGCTCTTCTTGCCTGGCTTTTATGAGTACCTTTGGCAGGAGAGGTAGTGGTGGGAAAGCGTATACTTGTAGGTTTTTCCAGCTGAATGAGAGGGCATCCACTTTCCATGCTTGTGGATGGTAACTCCTTGTGCAGAATTTCTGTAGCTGGCAGTTCATTGGGGATGCAAACAGATCTATGTCCGGGCTCCACCATTTCTGTGTTATCATTCTAAATATCTGTGGATTCAATTCCCATTCATGGGGATCCATGATGTTTCTGCTTAAATTGTCTGCCAGTGTGTTTTTCTCTCCTGGCAGGAATTGTGCTTGCAGATGAACTTGATAGTTTATAGCCGTGTTCCACAAGGTCATGGCTTGTCTGCAGAGGGGGTAGGAGTGAGTGCCCCCTTGCTTGTTTATGTACCACATAACTGTAGTGTTGTCTGTTTTTAGTAGTAGTTGTCCTGGAGGCAGCAGGTCCTTGAAAGCTATAAGTGCATTTTGTACAGCTAGCATCTCTTTTTGATTGATGTGAAGATGCCTTGGTTCTGCGGGTCACTTGCCCTGAATACAGTTGCCTGCCATGTGTGCTCCCCAGGTGTAATCCGATGCATCTGTTGTCAGTGTTTGCCTGGCTGTAGGTTGAGTAAAAGGCTGTCCCTTGTTGAGGTGACAAGCTTGAGCCCACCATTGAACCTCCTGTTGAAAGCAAGGAATTAGTGGTATAACTGTTTCCAAACTTTGACAGTGTTGAGACCATACATTCTTTAGGTACCATTGCAGTTTCCTCATATGCAGTCTGGCATATGGAATTAGTAGTATGCAAGATGCCATGTAACCCAAGGCCTGCAGAATTTTTTTTGCAGGGAGTTGAGCCTTTGTTGCCATCAATTGAAAGTATTGAGTCAGTTATCCTTGCTTGTCTGGTGTGAGAAAAGCCATCTGGGCCATTGTGTTCAAGCTGGCACTCAGGAATATTATCTCTTGTGAGGGCACTAGTTTTGATTTCTTTTCATTTACTGTGTACCCCAGGCAACTTAATAACTTTTTTACAAACGCCAGATTCTTTAGAAGAATGTCCTTGCTCTCTGCTTGAATCAGGCAGTCGTCCAGTTATGGATAAATTTGAATTCCTTTCTGTCTGCAAAATGCAATTACTGGTGCCAGGCACTTTGTGAAGACCCTGGGCGCAGTAGATAAGCCAAAGGGCAGTGCAGAGAACTGATAATGCATTGAACCAGCTATGAATCTGAGGTATCTTCTGCAGTTTTGTCTGATAGGGACATGCAGGTATGCCTCCTTGAGGTCCAATGTCACGAGCCAAGCTTTCTTGCCCAGCATGGGAAGAAGCTGCTGTAGTGTCAACATTTTGAATTTCGGAACATACAGGTAAGTGTTTAGAGAAGAAAGATCCAGAATGGGTCTCCAAGCTTTGTCCTTTCTGGGAACCAGAAAGAGTCTTGAGTAAAATTCTTGTCCTTGCTCCTGTGGTGGTACCTTTTGAATAGCTGTCATGTCCATGAGTGCTGTAATTTGTTTTTGAGCCTCTGCCCATTGATTTGGTGGCAGATTTGGCATTCCTTTTAACCTTGGCAGAGTGTGAAAGTGGAACCTGTAACCTTGAGATACAATGTTGAGAACCCATTTTTCTTTGGTGATCATATGCCAATTGTGATAAAAAAGTGCCAGTTTTCCTCCCAAGGGGGCTGCCAAGAGAGAGAGTTGTTTGGCAGCTGTAGCGGGAAGTCAAGGGGGCTGCTTTTTATATGGTTGGGGCCTGTCTTCCCCTTCTTTCTGGCCTGATGCAACCCATTGTCGAGGCCTGTAAGGACCTTGTGGTTGACCTCTACCTCTTGGACGTCTGTATCTGCCCCATTGAGGTCTGTCTGTAACTGGAAAGGACCAATTCTTAGTTTGCCAATTTCTGCTAAATCTAGGAGGCTGAACCTGTAAGAAAGCTTTCACCGTTTGCATAGATTTTGCCTTATCCTCCATTTTCTTTAATACCTCTTCTGCCTTAACTCCAAATAACACATGCTGCTGCAAAGGTGCATCCAATAATTTTGCTTTAACATGGTCTGGTAACGTATGTTCTTTTAACCAAGCATATCTTCTAATGACAGAGCCTGTAATGGCTGCTCTACAGGAGGCCTCTAAAGAGACAAAACCACATTGCAAAGTATGTTTTCCCACCTGTTCAGCTGCATGCAATAAATTCTGCATTTCTTTAAAAGTAGGAGGACCTGAATCTGGAAGCATTTTTTGTTTCAACTGAGACAGTAGAAATTGCTGATATTTTAGCATGTGAAACTGGCAATTTAAGGCTGTCATTGCTAAAGTTGCAGACGTATATACTTTCTTTCCCCATATGTCTAATGCTCTGGAATCTCTGTCAGAGGGAACTGGATTCTTGGCTGATGAGGCCTTAACCCCTTTAGGTCCTCCCTGGGAAATAGTTTCAGGGTCAGCAACAGGGCTTTTGTACAGAAATTTGTGAGAGTCAGGGACTCTGTAGTATCTGTCAGGTTTAACTGGGGCTGGAGGTAAGGAATCAGGATTTAGGCTGGATTCAGTATACACATCATCCACAATATCTAACACTGGCGGAATAGCAAGGGGTCTGTGTTGAGGTAATAAAAGGAAGTCTCTGAGCCTTTTCTTAGATTCTGAGTAACCCTGGCCTTCCCAATGGAAATGCTCCCTCATGGTTTGCAAGGTTTCCCCAAAGGAGTAATCCTCAGGTGGAGAGGCTGATGGAATAGACTCCTCAGCATCAGAATCCTCATAAGGGGGTAAGGAATATCCTAGGTCTGAGGATGAATCTGAAGAGATGGACACCTGGTCGGATGAGTCATAGTCTGCATCTTGTCTAGGCCTTTTATCAGGAGGGGGATGGGACCCCCTGATCAGAGTGATTAGGTCTTTGGCCATCTTGAGCATTTGTTTCTTAGGCATGGAGGCCTGTGCTGGAGAATGTTGTATTTGTTGCTTTGATTTTAAAGCTGGCTTAGACTTAGCAGAGGGTTTAATGCTTAACTGAGTAGGTCTGAAATCACCCTCTGAAGCTGCGGGTAGCTCAGCTACTCCGGATCCCTCTTGAGGGTTAGTTTCAGTAGGCTGAATAACTTGTGTGTCCAAAGGCCCAACCATCTCCACGTGGGAGTCAGGGGCGGTCTGTGGTTCTACAGAAGTGGTCATCAGGGGCTGCGAAGGCACCTCGCTGAAAACCGGAGAACTGGAGACTGGCCTAGAAGAGGCTTCATCGTCAGTTTTTGGCCTCAGATGCCTATCCTTGTCTTTGCGCTTTTTATGTATTCCGGTCGTCGGTAGTTCTGACAGCATGGTATAATGGAATTTTCTACCAAAATAATGTCGGGCAAAATCAAACCGACGTTTAATAGTGCGTTTGTTAAACCTAGCACAAAACCGACAACCAGTGACGTCGTGGTCTGGGCCTAGGCATGGGATACAATAAGAATGGAAATCCTTATGAGGTATTTGCTTCCCACAAGAAATGCAGTTATTAACTTTTACTGACATCGGTCTGAGGCAAGAAAAAGTTTCCCCAATGGGGTACTTAGCTTTGTAGAAGACTTCGGTTCTGGATTCGGAATGAAAATCTCAGGAGACGGCCGACCGGCACTTGCAGACTGCTTTTGCTTTGGGCACCGAACGGCAAGAAAGACTGAAGAAAATGGCGTTGGATGAATCTTATATACCCCTGCCACACTGACGTCAGAGAGGAGGTGACAGCAACCGACGCCGGACCAACACTTTGGAACTCAGGCTGACTGGGGAACCGCCTGACGGCAGGATAACCCAAGTGTAATGACTGCAGCAGTGTAACACGATGAACATCCTAAATTAAGAAAGTTGCAGGTGCTCTCCTCAACTGTAAATCTGTGACTACCAGTGACCCATGGGTTTGTGATTGGACCTCTTCTCTTTAATATCTATTTTAATGACATCCACAAATACCACAGAAGTGTGGTTTCACATGTGTGCTGATGCATACAAACTGGATACTATTATTTTACCTTCCATTAATACAAAATTGCTCCAGCAGGTTCTGGTTTGTGAAAAGACAAACTCACTGAAAAAGGGACACTCAGAAAAATCACTGAGTACTTTCATTTTTTATTTAGCAAGAACTTCATAATACCAATGAAGCAAACTTACACATTTTTGTAGTAATGAAAAGAAAATTGCATGACCATAGTCAGCTGATTAGTAATAAGAAAATTCATAAACAATTTTAAAATAAGTGTATAATCAAATATTTATTTATAATTAATATAACGTCAGACATAACAATAGGACAATTAATTGCTGTAAGTATATGATTGTAAGATACATTTAATATTTAAAGTTTCATTTAGTTCTAGGACTTTGTCAGCCCATAGCAAAATCTTCCAGCTCAGTTCCTTAATTTCCAATTCACAATTTAAGTTTCTAATTCTTCAGTCTGTTTTTTAAGATATTCAACCACAAAAATATATACATTTTATGAAATCTGAATAATCAGTTGCATGTTTTGCTACTGCAGTAATGCTGTCTGTTTTTAATAGCCAACCTATGTTCATTAATATGCTGCAAGACCTTCTTTTACCCACACAGAAATGCTCTATCAGGTACATCACTTTTCAATATAAACAATACACTGAATATTTAAAGTGCATAACACTTTACATATGAACTCAGATTTCCATTGTTTACATGTTTACCAGTATTAATAAATCTATAACACTTCCACCCATTACAATTCATTTATTTTCTCTACTGTATTGGACAGTGTATACTTTTCAAATAGATTGTCTAGGTTATGGATTGTTTTTGAAACAAACCTTCAAGCCATACACAACAGCTGCATTAAGTCAACATTACCATGGAAAATTGTCTATTTCTCGCTAAATGTAATTTTAATTTTACCCATACCACAGTTTATTGGCAAAGGATATCCATCTATCTATCTATCTACAACCCCTTTTCCCATTTTTTGTACATGTTGGGGTATCACTTCACCAGTGCTGATTATCTACAGTCAAGGTTTACAACATCAGGTGGCTATGACTGCTTAAAATCATAATCTTTTGAGAAACATTAAAGCATTTTTCAATATAGGAAGAAATGTTATAAATCTATTGTTCTGCATTTCCTTAATCATGGATGAAAGTTATCAATAAAATAACATATTTAAGAAACATTTTACCCAAAGAAAAACATTTCAAAAATACAGTATCCTCATTGATCTATGTACAGAAGGCAGAAAACTGGAGCAGAGAATTTCTATTAATTAAACACCTGCAATCATGACACATATAACTACTAGTTATAGTAATAGCCTGGAAATGTGGGTATATTACATCATATTTTGACACAGTTCAGGCAATGCATGACACTTAAGTACAATTTAATCTGTTGGTATCCATTCCAATGGACCCACAATGAATGAATGAATGGACAATTAAAACAGTAAGGGCAGCTGATGAAGAAGCTCTCACATCAGAAAAATGTAAAAATATTTCAGGAACCATATATAGAAGGGAATCCCCACTTCACAATATATTGTACCTGTGTGCAATGGGAAGTTGTGATGAACAGAACTGTGGAAAAATGTAAGACTTAAGAGTGATGATCCTTTGGTAATATATCAAAAAAAAAAAATAGGTAAAAAGTGACATGTTAACTTTTTTAAAATACTATTTTATAAAGCTTTTAACAAAAGAATGATACAAAACAACAGTAAAAGCAACATATTGAAATAACACATAACTATTTACAGGTACATGTCTATCAAACTATCTACTTTATTATCACTTACTAATTATTTAATCTATAGTAACAACAAATAAAGCAATAATATTTTTCTAATAAAGTACTTAATTGAAGCCAACAATTATAATTAGAAGTGTTTCTAGAGGTTCTCATCTTAATAGTTCTAATTTCACTTTGACCAACAACTGTAGTAATTATTAATAAATTCCATAAGTAAAGGACAAAGTTTCATTCTTACAGTTCTTAGTTACTACTTTTCTATTGAAGCTTAATATATTCCAAAGAGATTTTTGTAATTTATAAATGTTACCAAGAATTGGAGCATTAACTAAAGCTAAAGATTTAGTGAGATTGAAATTATCAGACCATAATGCTTGCATAAAGTTATTAATTTCCTTCTAAAAGGGTTGTATAATAGTGTATTCAAAATACCCATTGCCACTCAGTTTTTAACATAACTTTTCTTCTCTAGCATCTAATTTCTTGTGTTTTATACAACATGTCTATTTTATGAGGAGTAATAGAAGCTCTATACAGGTACTTACAGATTTATAGTTTCTTATTATTTATATATTTTAGATAAAAAGATTTATAAGCATTATAATATAATTCAGTGTTGTTTAATAATTCAATGATAGAAGGTATATTTCTTTCAGTGATATCTGACATTAATTCAGTTTTAGACACTATATATTATCTATTACTTTCCATGGTAAACCAATACATTTCTAAATCATATTTTCTCATGAAAATTTTAGAAGCAGTTTTCTTACCATTCAGAAACTGATTCCAGAAAATTAAATTATTATTGTTTAATATCAACATTTTAGAGATGTTTCAGCAGTCTATACATTCCTCAGTAAAGACAACAGGAAATAAATAAAAAAACATGCTTTTGTATCAGGATTTTCAAAAACGTCAAAAAAAAAACTTAAAAAAAAAACTTTGAGTAGTATGACTATAGTAGGATTTTGATGGCTTCCCGATATATTTTGCAAAACATTTCAATAATGATGTAAAATTGCTGGGTAATATTTAACAATATGAACTGAAAATGGCATCATTATTATTCAACCATATATTTTCAAGTATTGATTTCCACTTGATCCATATTCGAATTAATCCATAGTAGTACTATTCTAAAAACTGATGATAAAGCATATATTTCCAAATCAGAGAGCCCAATAACACTTCTTTATAATTTCTTCAGAAGTAAAAATAGAGATTGTCTAAATAATATACACAATATTGGCTAAATCTTTCCTCCAAGGTAAAATATTATCCAAGACATGTGTGTAATTAACTAAATCTTTAAAAGTGTTAGTATTATACCTAAATATTTAAATTATTATTCCAATTACATTTATTTCTTAATAACAGATTTATTTTTTTTGTTAAATATCAAAACATGTGCTTCACTTTGATTAAAAGTCAGACCTGAAATTAATTCAAAATTATGACAAATATGAATTTATATTACCTAAATTTAGTAAAATATAATCAACAAAGAGCTGCATTTGTAATCTAAATTAGTCTGTTATATTGAATCCAAAAATATGAGTTTTTCTATAATTAGCAAAATCTTCTATCACTAAGGCAAATAATAAAAGCAACAAAGAACAACCTTGCTTAGTACCCTTACTAATTTTAATCAGTTGTGAGAGATGTGAGCCTAATCTGACAAAGGCAAAATAATTAAAATATACTCTATTAGTAAGTTTAATAAAATCATTCAGAAAATTATATATTTCAGGTATTTTAGATAGATAAGACAATTCAACAGAATCAAATGCTTTATTAAAATCCATACCAATTATTGATATTGCTTCTACATGAAGTTAGCATAATCTATTAGTACTTTTTAAATTTTATCTTGCAGCTATCTGTTTAATATAAATCCAGTCTGATCGTCAATTAATATTGAAAGATAATGTTTAATTCTGTTAAGACAGACATGAAGATTTTATAATCCACCACTTAGAAGATATATAGGTCTGTAAAAAGAACATAAAGATTAATTTTTATCTTGTTTTAATATGGGATATATAAAGAGTATATTCCCAAAAGGGGGTTATATTAAACATTGATTTCACTTCAGAAAAAGCATACTTATTAGGATAATTAAAGTGCCATGTGGTAATAATTTATATAACTCAGAAATAATGCCATCATTACTTGGGCTTTGTTACCTTTTCATTATATCTGACATTCTAATAGGTTTGTCAGTTTTCTTTATGTGTTTCAGTGTTAGCTTATTATGAATATTTTCATTACATTTTTAATTATAGTTTCATATTTGATGGAATATATCTTATATTATTATGTTTTATTATAATATTGACAAGTAATTTCTTTAATATAACTTGCTTTACTATTTTTTATATCATACTACTATTTTACATACATTTTTGGAGTTTAAGGAATATATTTGAAATCTAGTTTTACCACAACCTTATGTTGCATAATTTCAATACATTTCACATTTAAAACTTTTACTTCATCCTCTTTATCTTTATTACCTTTTTCTAGTTTTAACTTTAAATTATCAGTCTTAGTTTGCAATGCCAACAAATCTTTATCCCAGTCATTCTTTTTTTATATAAATACCAATAAGTTATCTTACAACACAACAACAACAACCAATAAGTTATCTTAGTAAATGACTAAGCTTTAAGGGAATCCCATAATATAAAATCTGATACTTTTCCATTATTATTAATGTCTAAAAATTGTTGAATCTTTACCAGTTTACATACAAAATTAAAAGATTCCAATTTATTATGAAAAATTCATTTTCTGGGCTTAACCAAAGTCATAAAAGTGATAGCATTGTGTTCCGATAAGGTGCCTGAGACTATAGTGACTGTCTTTAATTTTGAAGCAAAGTCATTTGAAACAAAAATGTTGTCAATTTTAGACTGCATACCAAATCTATATGAATAGTGTGTGTATATGCCAGAGAATTTGCTTCCAAAACATGTTTAAGGTAAGTTATTTTAGAAAAAAGGAATAATGCTTTAGCTGTAACAGAAATGTTAGGTTCATTAGCAGCAACTGTATCATTCAACCCTATAATGCATTTCTGTATTTTGCCAGTTAGCACACATAGCTCCTTACAGCATCCAAACTTTCTTGGGTCTGACGTCTTTAAATATGTGACTTACCAGTATTTATGATAGGCAGCATTAGAAAGGACAATGAGTTATTAATAACAATGACAGTAGGATTGTTAATCTAGGACGTTCCACAGTAGAAAACCTTGATTATTTTAAACCTTTTAAGTTGATTTTTCAGAATATCTTCTGGAATGTAAGGATGTGTGTAGGCTGTACACATTACACACATTACACACAGTTAAAGCAGCCAGCTATAACAAGACTGCCTCTCATAATTTTTAGAGATCTTTATTCCATTCCTTGGCAATCACTATACATTACGTACAGTTTTTATTTTCCATTGTATTTCAATTACTATAATTACTATAAGACATACAATTCCATTATTAACAGTGTAATATATAGCAATAATTGTAGGCATTAATGTAGAATTATTCAATTGAATAGCCATACCTGTCTTTTTTTCTTGTTGTTAAAGCTAGTACAAGCCATTAATATATATGATTTTAAACTGAGTATGTTAATATCTTGAATAAGATGTGTCACTTGCAAAAAATGCTTGAGGTTTATGTAAATTTAAATATTTAAATAAACTACTCCTCTTATTATCAGTATTTCAACCATTTATATTTAATAATAAGCATTTTCAAATAAGACATATTCTATACATGTTAATAAAAAACACTGACAATATTTCTTACAAGGTTTTATTGATGAGTACAGAATTATATATGTGCCAAGAACCAAACAAAAAATATCATTATAAAATTACATTTATGTTGGAAATAGACATGATGTATGTATAAACTCATATGCTATCATGGAACTTAGTGTTTTTAGCTTGAAGATATGTCTCAATCAGCCTACCACCAATGACTCTAAACCGCAAACTCTAACTTACATTGCATCTGCAACCTATTGAAAATTTTAGTTTAGGAATACAAATTTTAGTATGAACAGTATAAATGACATTATTAATATAAATAATTTATTTTCATTAAATACACTAAGCATTCAACTAATATTAGCTATTAAATATTAATTTTCCACATGTCAGCTAACATAATAACAAGTATGCATAAACTATAATTATTATATATAATGGACTATACTAGAAACTTTAAAATCTGTATTTGATCTAGTAATTTATATATATTATAACTGTAAAGTAATACAGCTTAAAGGAATAATATCCATGACAGGGCTAGCCACCCAACATTGTAAACCTTGGCTCTAGATGATCATCTCTGCTGAAGTGACCCCTAACCCCATGTGCAAAATGGGAAAAGGGGCTGTGCATGGATGGATGGATGGATGGATGGATGGATGGATGGAAACTAAAAGTAGAATAGATATATTATATATGAAATATATTACAGCCCTTTAATCTATCTATAAATAACTTAAATCAATTATATCTATAGGAATTATTCTCAAGATGTATGTAGAAAAGAAACAAAAAACAAAGTATTTGGAAATCATTATAGTAAATGCTTATTATATATCTATTTATACAAAATTAAATAATATGCAATATATGTTCTACATACCTTAAACATTTCATAATTAACTATAAAAATATAACTAAATATTATAAAAATGAATTATTAACAAATTGATAAATAAGACAAAGCTGAAGAGATTGAATAGCTTCATAAATTAACTGCCCGATTATATACCAAACTAATCAGAAATATAATTAAATATCTAGAAACCTACCATTATCTTTATCACCCACTTATTTTTAAAATATATTCTAACCATAACATGTACATAAATAACAGATTACATTTAACTATTATTGCATGTAATCCATAAATTACTATTCTAGTTGTATGACTCATTACATAGGCATGTCCTGCACATATTTAACTATATTTAACTAGAAATGTCATGTTAAGACAATCTGTATTTTTAATACACTAACCTTCTAAACATGTTCTAAAAAAGTATTATTCAAGCAGAAAACTACACTATGACATATCCTTGAGATTAATGCATAATAGCTGCAGCATAGTATTAGTAAAACAGCATAAAGCACCTTATCTAATAGATGTTTGTAAATGGCACCCAGAAGCAATTAAATAGTGCAGAGTTGTTCTCATTGTGTAATTAATCAAAGCATTTCATTTCAAATTTAATAAACCTTTAATACATCATAAATGTATCAATGGCAGAAAAATATATTATAGAACTATTTCAATACAATTATGTAAATGATTTTAATAAAATCTTACTTCCTTAAACATATGTATGCATCATCTTATATTGTGATGGGATACTGCAGAATAGTTATGCTTTTTCCTGACCAACAATGATGGATGAAATGCTCAAGCTGTGAGTGGGAAAACAGGTAAGAAAATCTCCAAAATAATCAGATAAAACAAGAATTAGCTTTTGATTCAGCAAACCTCCAATAGTACTGTACCCCAACAGACCACAAAGTAAAGAAATCACAGCTTAAAAACATAACTGCCACAAAAGTCTGTATCACACACTGACCACAACAAAAACTGTACATCCCACAAATAAAATAAAACATATTTATCAATGATAACAAACATATCTTAATCAATGCAAGTCAATATATCTGTTTCACTCCGCTAAATGAAACTAAATATATATATATATATATATATATATATATATATATATATATATATATACGTAACAAAGCCACAGACCAAGCTGACCAACTGCATCAATCACAGAACCAACAGCTGTTATGATAAATAACCAAATAATATAGATATGTCATGTGCTCTGAAGTAATTCAAGACAGATAAACAAGTTTGAATCAATTTAGTTCAGCATTACAGTACAGGAGCTTAGAGAAAGAAAAATACCACCCACCCAAGCATAGGCAATGCCACAGCAGATGGACAGCACAGGAAGGTTGACCAGGTGTCAGGACATAATGCACAATCAAAACTCATGTAAGTTTGGAAGGTAGATTAGTATAACTGTGACAGTATTAGGCAGCATTATTAAACAATAAATTAGGCAGCAATATTTCAAATTAAATGAATGCATAAACTTGGTACTTGCCTAGTATTAAATGATCTATCAGAAATATTTGCATAATAATGCATTCAGACAAATTTTACTGAGACCAACCACATGAATAAAGTGCATGACTAAGCACTAAAAGGAACAACAAACCTTATATTTAGCGGATATATAAACACGTATCTACTATTATAGTAGGTTTTTCAAAATTACTATTAATTAAAATATTTATACAATTTAATGAACCAATTTTAAATGTAAGTTTTATAAGCTATAGCTATTTAATATAACTAAATGTATATTAAAAACAGAAGAAACAAGTGTGAGAGATATTACCTTTGTGGTACAATTTTAAGACATTATGTCCCTCTCTAAGAAGAAAAAAATAAGCAAATATTATATTTGCTTGTCTCTATTTTTTTTGTAACTATTTTTTGTATGTCTCTTTAGTAGTGATGCTGTAATCCATTTCCTCAGCATCATCTAGGATATTGTTGTTGTGGATGTTGGAAACTGCATCCCCTAATGAATCAGCTCCATAAAACTCACTGCCTACTTCAACCACTGTATAACTTTTTACAGTCTTAATGAACTCTTACTGCTTATGGAAATTGTAAACCTATCACATGAATATCTATGGTTAACTATGTTTTATTCTCTGTATGTATATATATGTATATATATATATATATATATATATATATATATATATATATATATATATATATCTTGTTTTTCCATATTTGCTTATACAGTATTTTTTCATATAGATTTTCATGTATTTCTTCATATTGCTTTTTATGTTGTTTTTTTCTCATATATGCTTCTACAAAATTGTTAATCATTTTGTTTAATTTTGGTACTTACTATGGAGCTTTTCTCCCCGGGCCTCCGCTGAAAATGGACCTGTGTCCAGTTGGACTATCCTGGTAAACAGATGTAAAATAAAAAAATAAAATAAAAATAAACTTTTTTTTTTGTCTCTCAGTTAAAAAAAAAATCTTATCCTTGCAAGAAATAGCAGATGGGTTTTAATACAGAATTTCTTCAAGTCTTTTAACAGTGGGATGTATGCTTTTAGCCACTGCTGTGGATGAATGTCATTTTTAAGCCTGGTGTTATTCCCCTCTATTTTTATAAAAAGACTGGGCCAAGCATTCTTTAAGAATACATTTTTGACCTGACTAGAAACAGCCTGATAATCACAGATCTGGGAGTGTTTATTAGAAAATGAAGTAGACATAGATCTATGTGCTCCTTTAATTCCCAAAGAGAGAGCTTTTGGTAGAATTAAAGTTTTAGGTAACCAACCTGTCAAAAAGATTACCATGATATCTTTGTTACATATCCTTCTGGTATACCATATATCCTGATATTATTCCTGCTTTCAAGAGGAGATCATCCAAATTATCAAGAAATGTATTAGTTTGCTTAGGAATATACTCAATGAGATTCTCTTCTTCAAATAATCTGCAGTCTATATCATGTATGGCTTATTCCACACCTGAAATCTGAATTTTCTGTTTAACCATTTCATTTAGTAGATCAATTTGTTGTTTACAGTATTCTTTTATATCATCAATTTTAGTGTCCAGTTTATCCATTTTAAATGATGGACTGCACTTCCTTTTTTAACTGATGTTTCCTTAGAATCAGATTTTGAATGGCTCATCTAAAAAAAGCAGTAATATTTCTCTATATTATTTGAAAGGCAAATTGAATAAAAATGAATTCCCCACCACATAAAAAGCTTTAATATAATATAGTTTTCAATATTTCTCCCAAGAATTAAAGATAACTGAGGATTTTTGTTTAAAAATCTATGTGTCAGCAATGTAATTTAAGAAACAGAGCAAAAATTATGTGCTGCTAGGAGTTCACCATGTTGGCCATGCCCCATCAAATTGCAAACCTTTTAAAGATAAAAATACCTGTACAGATTAAAGACAGTACTGCCTAAACACTGTATGATAGCTCAAACTGTCAAAAATATACTCAGCTCACAGCATAATCAGTAAAATTTAAAAAAAAGATATACTCTGGATGAGTTGGTAAGACTGACCACAGATAAAAATAAGGATACATTGAAAACTGTGAAAAAACTATTCTCTCATTAATATTAGACATCTTAAACAAAACAGCAAAGGACAGTATACTGGTAGCACTGATATATACCAATGGTCTGATATTACATTTGAAGTACCAGTTACAAAAATACATAACTTGTGTATTTGACTTTATAGCTATTTTTAGATATAAAACACACCTCTTCAAGTATAGCCTTTTGTTGTAGGAGTATAATAAAAATGGTATATTATTGAAAAGAGTTAATAAATTTTTATCTTAGACCACTGTTTCAGTCAAGATGAGGAATATAAATGACCTAAAAGCACCTGGCAGTTTAACAGGTATGTTTTATAATACAGCTTAAAACAGTAGTGAAAAGACCATCCATGACCAAGTATCAAAATGGCTATGTTTCCAGAATGTTTACACTATGCACTATGTAGAAACATATAAGAAAACATTTTCTTAGAAGCAGAGTAGCTTTGGACACCACTGAAGCACAATGACTGGACAATCTTTTCAATACATCTGGACTTTCAAAGCACAATAATGAGTTTCAGTTTATTTTAAGGCTATTGATATCCTATCCAATATGCACGGATTAAGGCATTGAAAACCAATTTCAAAAATATTCTTACTGGAGGTCCAAACCAAAAAAACAATCACAAAGGGATCAAGAATATGAATTCCTTTGACTGTTTTTCAGGTACTTTTGAAAATGCAAAATGTAGAACATTTTACAGCTGATGGTGATTTTTTTTTTTTGAGTGACTTAAGTGCGTTCTAAAAACCTGTGGCAATATTTTCAACTTTTAATACTGAGAGTTTTCAGTGAGCCAAATAAGAGACCCATTGATGTGACCACTGCCAGTTCCTTACATGTCTGGAAAACAATTCATGGTTGATTTTAAATGTATACTGGAAAAGTCCTTTAAATTTCAAGTAGAAGATAAAATACACATGCCATGAATTAAAACGATACTTGATAAAGATTATGAAACAAAGTTTTCACATGAACTATTTATTTATTTTAAATGTACAGCTAAAACAGGATTAGCATACAACTTAAAATATGATGATGGTGATGAAATAAGAGGTACCTTTTCTGAAGAAAGACTGCTGAAACTTAAGGTATATTACAATGTATCTATAGGACTGAAAAGAAATTCCCCTCCCAAAATAAAGGAAAATAGCTTTAATGAAATGGCTTGAGTGCCCCTCAAAGTTTAACAGCTTGGTATACGTTAGACAGTTTTGAAATTTGAAATAATAAGAAGATAGTCCTGCACGATGTACTAGCAGTTGGGCAGGCAGCATAGGTGGTAAAATAAAGGAGGATAATTGACTTTATAGCACACTACCCAGCAGAGTACCTTTACAAATGTTTCCCAAAAACTACAATTCTTGAACATACTGTAAAATTGCCAAACCCCTTCAGTTTAACAGGGTATTGGGAAGTTTGCTTGTTAGTAATACAGTATTCAAGAATGTGTGCTAATTTTACACAGGAATGTGGCAAATTGTAAGATGCAGGAACACGTAAACCACAGCAGAAGTTACTGTAAAATTAATGATGTGGCTACTGTCATCAATAAGGTTCCATAGCATGCATGCCTACCCGACTTTAGATTATGATGAGAAAAATACAATTTCATTGTGGCATGGGTTATTTATATACTGTAATCCATAACATAACACATATTTTGGGGTTACCACCAGGGGATATTGTAAATTCATACAGTGACTGAAGTACGCCGTGTAAACATTTAATGATAGATTCTACACAATGTTTATATGACCAGACAATATTAAACATCAGAGAGTTGTGAATACATACATGCAGGTACTTCAGTGTATTCAAAGCACTGGCAAAAACATCTGTAAATAACAATCCTGATCTTATGGTACTCTCTAAACAATAATCTGGTACAATAACCATTGTGATAAAGAATAATTAAGACTGAAATGTGTTAGTTCTGTTTGATAAGAGGATTGTGAAGCTTCCATCTATGACCTGTTACACAGTAATTTTGAAAACGTTGATACACTGACATATTTTTATTGAGATCATAACTCTTCATAGATTACTATAAGCAGAAGACGTGTTACAAAAATATGTATTTAAATATATGTGAAATGCTAGTTTAAAAGCAAGGTAGTTTATAATGCATTTTATTCTATTAATCATATAACAGAAGGGATAAATTCATGTGTAAATGCAAGTAGCTTCTGAAACTGCAGTGTGCTTTGACCCCTGACTCTGGCAGCTGCCAGCTCAGCAAGCTTAATGTTATGCTTTTCATAAGTGATTATCTGCTGGGTCAGGAAATTAAAATGTGTAAATCTTCCGCTTTTTCCTGATAAGATAACTTGTCCTTGTAAATAATTAAATCTTCCTTTCCTGATGTAGTAACTTGTCTGTAAGATAAAAACACAGCTGGTGGGAAAGTGAAACAGTGAACAAAGAGGTGAATTTAAAGACTGAATCTGCTATTGTATTCAAACTGATATGAAACTTTGAATGAATAACTTTACAGAAAGACATTATGACTGGCCAGCTGGATAGCAAGGCCGTATTGTATCTAAAGGAAAAGTTTTTTTAAATGTACTGCATCAGCATTATTAGATGAATAGAATACTGTTAGTAAAAGTGATGTAGATGCCTTGTAACTAACCACATCAGTAAGGTGGGCATAACTTGAATGCAAACACTATAAAATATTCTGTACTTCCTGTATCATGTCAGACAAAATTCTGTACTTGTATGTTTTTTTGCCTCCTGGTGTACACTAGTAAACTTTTGAATCTGAACCTCCTGTGTATTGAATTCTGCTTTTTTATTTAACAGTTTGGTCCTTCGAGCCGGATTTCCCTTGGTAAGCTGCAGATCAGAGCGTATCGGTGGTTGAATACTGCGCAGGAGAAGTTACCGAAATGGTTCTTCTTGAGTGAAAAGACCTCCGACTGAATTGTTGTGTGTAAAGAGGTTGGCCACTTTCTGATCTGTGGCCGAAGAGCAGAATTTGAACATTTTCAAGACCAGGAGGCTCAGGTAGGAAGAATTTGCCTTTTTTCTGTTTTAGATCAGGGACTAGGTTACAGTATATTGTTGTCAAGATTTGTTTTTGCAGATCAGGGACAAAAGGAAGTACTGTATATTTTGTCATAGATCAGGGTAACAGAATAAGGTAGACAGTTATTCTAGATAAACTGTAAACAGGAACTAAGAATTTGACATCATGTGATAAAAAAAGAGTTACGTAACATTTTCTTTGACATGGGTAATCAGTGCACTAAAACCTTGCGAGATCCGCCCCTAATCAAAGACGCAAAATACATGCAATTACAGCATGCTGATAATGTTAGGTATTATACGAAATGGGTTAACAAATATGAATTTGATGGTAAACTACATAAACTTTCACTAGTTAAACTCCTTAAACAGCTTAAATCTGATGCAGGAGGTCAGGCAAAAAAGCAACGCCAACTAGGCATACCTCAAGCACACAGGTGGATTGAGGAAGCAAATCGTAGAGAACAGAAGCTTAAAAATTCAAAAACATTATTTTTAGACAAAGAGGATAATAACTTGGTAATAGCTACAGCTCCTCCTCCTCCTCCCTTGCCCCCTCCCTTACCCTTTTCAGGATATGAAGCGAGTGGACAGGCTGGTCCGCCTCCACGTTATCCTGAAGTTTCAGTAAGACCACAACCATTTGTTAGAGATCCTATTGAGACTAGGTCCCGAACACGTAAAACACATAGGGACACAGAATCAAACCAAACAGAGAGAAATCTACAGGATGAGAGTGAGGAAGAAATATGCCCACTTATAGAAGTTCCAAATCCTCAGGCAGGACAGGAAGGGCAGGATCCAACACTCTTAGTATATAGACCATGGACACCGGAAGATATCCGGAAAGCTACTGAGGGAATCCCCCATCCAAAAGTTAATTTTACAAAATTTTTAGAAGATTTACAAGGCATGAGGTTAAGTTACCACTTGAATGGGGAAGAAGTAGAAAAAGTAGTAAGACAAATTATAGGTCCAGATTGGCACATGATTTGTGGCACCTGGAATCCTGGTAATGCAGAACTTAGGCCATTCCCACATAGTGACGCAGAGTTAGACAACAGAGTGAAAGGTCTGACAGACTGAATCTCTGAGAAATGGAAACCTAGAGCAGACTGGACTTGCATTAATCAATGCATACAACAGGAAAATGAGACAATAGATGGATATTGTGCTAGATTATTAGAATGCTTTAATAATCATAGCGGTATGTCGGTTCCTGAGAACCAAACAAATGATTCCCCGTATGAACAACAATTAAAAAATGCATTTTTGAAAGGTTGCATTGCACCTATTAGTAGCTTCATTATGAAGCATATGATAGATCATTGAACAGGGAGGCTACAAGCCTTACTCGAATACGCTAGACATGCTGAGAGACATTTTAATAGTAAAAAGAAAAAGAAGGCGCAAGTCTTCACTGGAGAAGATGGAGCTGAAGTATTTGTATTACAGTCAGGTAAAAAGGGCAAGAAGAATGCCCAGGGAAACAAACAGTCTGACAAACGATCAGAAGATTTTGAGGAGAGGAAAAAGAGAGGTGAATGCTTCAAGTGCGGAAAGAAAGGGCATCTAGCTAGGGACTGTAAACAAAATAAGAAAGCAACGACGGAAGATAAAGGGGATGAGGACTGATTATATGATAGTGAGGATACACCATATGAAAGTCAGGAATCACCAGTAACAGCTAGAATAGGAAAGACAAATGCCAATGTAGTAGAAGGAGTAGAGGAAGTACAAATTGACTTAGACGAAAATGGAAATGAAATTTTAGATTTAGCATTGTTGAGCCTGGAGCTCTACCTAGCAGATACAAAACCGGAAGTGACACTTCTGGTGGAGGGAAGGGAAGTCAAATTCCTGTGTCACTCAGGAGCATCACGGACTTTGATACACCCCTCCAAGTTACTAGAACATTCCGAATCACCTGATTATATATTAGTAAAAGCAGCAAATGGACAGCTATACAGGGAGCCACTCTCCCATGATATAGCAATAACTGACCCTGTTTCAGGTATGACCCAGAGAAGTAAAATAGTTGTGTCTGCAAAGTGTCCAGTAAACCTATTGGGCAGGGACCTTATGCAGATATTTGGAATAGCAGTAGTTCCAACTGTACAAGGTATGTTGGCACAGAGACAAATGGATACCTTTGTAGTGCGATCGGAGGATGAAATATTTTATTGGTACAGCCAGGACCTAGTCACGACTGGTCCAGGGGCAGTAACCGAGGAACTGATGAACATAGCCATCAGTAAAGCCCCCTCCCTTGACACTGATCGACAGCATTTGTTACACTGTACTCTATACTACTGTACCACACCAGGACCTGATAGAGAGTATGAGCAAGAACTGTTTAGAAATCATGCAAATAGATTGGTTTTGCGTACTTTGTACTGGGATACAGAGGGGAACAGTGTAGTTAGCTTTTCATTACCTCAAGAATTCCTTGCATTGTATAGATCAAATCGGTTGACACATGTCAGCTTGACAAAGAACAAAAGTGTTAAATGGGCAGACTTAGGAGAAAAAGTAACAAGATGGGAGAAACAGACTGATTTAGAACTGTCAGAACAAGGGATACAAAAACAAAAACTGAAGTGGTTGACACAGACACATCCAGCTGTACACTTGCAATCTAGCGAGGACAGCTGATTAGCATTTTTATTAGAAGAAGAAGAAAAGACCTTATGTGAAATTCCGACAACTCTCTGGTCAACAGGCAAGTCAGATGTAGGACTTATTCAAACAGCAGGACCAGTTACAATTACCCCAAAGTCAGCTTTTAGACCACAGAAAAGACAATACCCTTTGAGAAAGGATGCAGAAATAGGAATTAAGCCTATAATAGCAGCATTACTCAAAGAAGGAGTACTGGTAGAATCTCCTGATTCACCATGTAATACACCCCTATTTCCTGTTAAAAAAGCAAACGGGGAATGGCGGATGGTACAAGATTTACAAGCTGTAAATAATGCAGTAATACCTAGAGCACCTACGGTGCCAGACTTTGTTAAATGATTTACAACCGCAACAGAAGTATTTCTCTGTGGTAGATATTAGCAATGCTTTCTTTTCAATACCTATACATCCTGATAGTCAATATTGGTTTGCATTTACATTTCAGGGTAAAAGGTATACGTATACTCGACTACCACAGGGATATTGTGAGAGCCCAACAATTTTTGCACAAGAAATGGCTAGCAACCTGGCAGGATTTACCCCACCAGGAGGTAGTCAAATTCTACTTTATGTAGATGACATCTTGCTAGCAGCCCCCACCCAGCAGCAGTGCAGGGAGGATACTGTAGCATTATTGACATTTTTAGCAATACAAGGAAACAAAGTAAACAAAAGTAAGTTACAACTTTGGAGAAAACAAGTTAGATACTTGGGATATGTAATATCCAATGAAGGTAGAATACTAGATGAGGAAAGAAAAACAGCGATTTTGCAAGCACCCAAACCAACAACCAAGAAAGAAATGATGTCTTTCTTAGGTACAACTAATTTTTGTCGGAGCTGGATACCAAATTATGCTTTGGAATCTGCTCCACTGACTGACTTGATATATAAGACACCAATAGCAGCACAAGACATTTTACAATGGACAACAGAAGCAGAAACGGCTTTCTGCAGGTTGAAGCAGTTGATAGCTTCTTCATTAGTTTTAGGACTTCCAAATTATCACAAATGGTTCTTTCAGACCGTAGATTGTAAGCAAGGATATATGACGTCAGTATTGATGCAACAACATGGGGACAAGCAATGCCCCATAGCTTACTATTCATCACAGTTAGACGCAGTGGCACGATCTTTGCCTCACTGTGTACAAGCAGTAGTTGCAGCCGCAATGGCAGTACAGGCTTCAGCCTCAGTGGTGTTATTCCACCCTCTCACATTGAGAGTGCCTCATGCAGTTGCAATAATTTTACTGCAAGAGAAAGTGGCATACCTTTCTCCTGCTAGACATCTTTCATGTATGACTATACTGCTGAGCCAACCTCATATGACAATTGAACGATGTACGACATTGAATCCATCAACATTACTTCCAACTCCTGCGGAGGGCACACCACACAGCTGCCTGCAGGAAATTGAACAGTTAGCTTTACCTAGACAAGATCTTACAGATATGCCCTTGGATAATGCTGAGGTGACATATTATGTGGACGGCTCATGCAGAAGGGGTCCTACAGGGAAGAATCTGGTGGGATATGCAGTAGTTACAGACACTGAAATTTTAGAAGCTCAATCCTTACCACCCAACTTATCTGCGCAAGCAGCAGAGTTGATAGCTTTGACGAGAGCATGTACTTTAGCAAAAAACAAGTGTGTAAACATATATACTGACAGTCAGTATGCTTTTTCTACAGTACATGTATTTGCACAACAATGGAAAAATAGAGGAATGATTACATCCAGTGGAAAAACCTATTAATCATGCGCAATTTATTTTGGAGCTATTAGAATCTATTCAGTTACCTACCAAAGTAGCTATTTGTAAATGTGTAGCTCATACAAAACAACACGATAAGATTTCAAAAGGCAATGCATGAGCTGATGCAGCTGCAAAGCAAGCAGCCTCAGACTCAGAAACTTTACTTTTAAATGAGGAATTACAACCCTCTGAGATTTTAGATTTAGACATGTTAAAAACAATGCAGATGCTTACTACAAAAGCAGAAAAACAAAAATGGGTAAAACGAGGTGCAATTCTTGAGAATGGACTGTACATTTCCAAAGAAAGAAAACCGATATTGCCATCTTATTTATTTAGATATGCAGCTTTGTTGAGCCATGGGCAGTGCCATGTCTCAACAGGGGGGATGGTACAGTTAGTAAATCGAATATTCCAAACATACGGATACATAAACTACACAAAAACATTTTGTGCAGCTTGTCATACTTGTAACAAGCACCATGCACAAGGAGCATTTAAAACCAAGCAAGGAAGTTTTCCTATACCACCATACCCGTTCCATACTATTTGTATGGATTTCATAGAATTGAATAAATGTGAAGGGAAGAAGTTTTGTTTAGTTTTTGTAGACATGTTTTCTAAATGGGTAGAAACTTTTCCAACCAAAAACCCGGATGCAGCAACAGTGGCAAAAGCCCTGATAAAAGAAGTAATCCCTGGATTTGGCATTCCGGAGAGGATTTATAGTGACAATGGCACACATTTTGTGAATCAGATGATTCACCAGCTTGGGAGATTTTTTGGTATCTCCTTAAAGAACCATTGTGCCTACCACCCACAGTCAGCAGGACTGGTGGAAAGGTACAATGGTACCCCAAAAAGTAAACTTAGGAAGCTAGTAGAGGAGACCCAAAAGAATTGGATATACTGTCTGCCTTTAGCACTGCTGAGTATGAGAACGGTTCCAAATGCAAAGGGTTTGACTCCCTTTGAAATGATTTTTGGGAGAGCATATTATGTGCCTCAGTGGAAAGCTCTCATGCCTGCAGAGCAGGAGGCTGACAGTTCGTTAGCAGAATATATGAAGAAATTGTTAAGGAATAAGTCTGTTTTGCAGTTTAACTCTCTTTCAGATAAGGAAGAGATCAGACCGGTGGAAGCAGTCATGGGCCCTGGAAGGTGGGTGTGGCTGAAAGTGACGAAAAGGAAAAACTGGGTGAGTCTAAAGTGGGAAGGTCCATACCAGGTTCTGTTGGCAATGCCTACTGCAGTTAGAGTAGCTGAGAGGACGTTCTGGGTTCATTTGATGCATTGTAAACTGGTAAAGAACTGTCAACTTGATAAAAACTTTGTGACTGATACACAACCAGACCGAGATGGCCAAAAACAAAGCGAATAGAAGTTTAGATCAACCCCAGAGATGTTGCATAATCATTTTGTTGTGTGTACATTTATTAACTGTAATTGTGACAATTTTTCTCTTGTTGTGGTTCATCCTACACACAACCACACAAGTGAAAGTGGGAAGGCGTGATGAAACGTCTGTAGACTGGCATCCAAATTTTAACACATACCTGGCCATGAAACATGTGTATGCAGAGACTATGAACATTTCAAATTGCTGGGTTTGTACAGCTATACCAACAGCATATGGAGGACTGATAATGTCCGCTGTCCCTTTGGGGATAAATGAGACTTGGGAGAAATTACTTTTCGACACAGGAACTGTGAGATCACAGGACAAAATAGCTTTATTTTTACCTGTTACACAAAAGGGAATTGTGTGTTTTTTTAAAAACGACACCCTCCAGGTGGGCTGGAGCAATTGTAATATAACCATATCTTACCGATGTTATATTAAGAATGGTAATGGCAATACTTTTTGCAATACTAATTATGACTCGTATTTGAACTCATTGAAAACGACTATGAGTGACATTCAAAAAAATCCAGTTTTGTTTAAACAATTGTCAGTTATACATCAAAAAATGTTTCATGCAGGGCTGATGCGTATTAGTACTAAAGTAGAAAACTGTTATTTTATTTGTGGGAAAAAGGCATATAAATGGTTACCTGAGAATTGGTCCGGCAGTTGTTTTTTGGGTTACTTGGTTCTGGCAATAAGACATACTGCAGAATTACCTTTGGGTAAGATATGAAAGGTAAGGGAGACAGCTCGAAAATCTGAAAGTCCAGTTAAGAAACCTGCGAATCCAGTTGGGAAGATCGAAGCTGGTTGGAAAGACCATAATTCAGTAAAAGACAAAAGTGAATTGACTCATATGGACTTGGGTGACAGTGTTATATCATGGGCAGGAATATTACCAGCCTATGGAGCAGTCAAATCGATCTGGGAGCTGAGGAAGTTGTCGAAACTTCTCGAAGTAATGAGTAATGCAACTTTTTCCGCCCTAGAATTGGTGACTGATTAACTGAATGCAATGAGAACTGTTGTGCTACAAAATCGGATGGCTCTTGACTTCACCCTAGCGGCGAGAGGTGGTACGTGCGCGCTTATCAAAGAAGAGTGCTGTGCTTTCATCCCTGACAATCGCCATGAGATAAATAATCACCTAGAGGTAATAAAGCAAGTATCACCCATGACTGAACCAGGCCCAAACCCACTGACGGACTTTTTCCAGAATCTATTTGGGGGGTGGGGTTCCATCCTAATGAACATTCTAATTGCTATTTGTGTGGGTATACTCCTAATAGGAGCATGTGTTTACTGTGGAATTCCCTGCATGAAAAGATTAATCAAAAATTTTGTTGATGTATCTGTTACTGAAACTTTCTACCAAGATATTGAAATTGAAAGATTGATTTCAGATGACGCTTTTTCTGAAGTATAGATTAAATGACTCACCTAGCTGAAAATCCTGAGTGGGAAAGGCTAGGAGATGAAATGACACTATGCATACTTCAAAATAGAATAAAAAGTATTAATGGGGGGAAAATGTTAGAAAAATATGTATTTAAATATATGTGAAATGCTAGTTTAAAAGCAAGGTAGTTTATAATGCATTTTATTCTATTAATCATATAACAGAAGGGAGAAATTCATGTGTAAATGCAAGTAGCTTCTGAAACTGCAGTTTGCTTTGACCCCTGACCCTGGCAGCTTCCAGCTCAGCAAGCTTAATGTTATGCTTTTCATAAGTGATTATCTGCTGGGTCAGGAAATTAAAATGTGTAAATCTTCCGCTTCTTCCTGATAAGATAACTTGTCCTTGTAAATAATTAAATCTTCCTTTCCTGATGTAGTAATTTGTCCCTGTAAGATAAAAACACAGCTGGTGGGAAAGTGAAACAGTGAACAAAGAGGTGAATTTAAAGACTGAATCTGCTATTGTATTTGAACTGATATGAAACCTTGAATGAATAACTTTACAGAAAGACATTATGACTGGCCAGCTGGATAGCAAGGCTGTATTGTATCTAAAGGAAACATTTTTTTTTTTAAATGTACTGCATCAGCATTATTAGATGAATAGAATACTATTAGTAAAAGTGATGTAGATGCCTTGTGACTAACCACATCAGTAAGGTAGGCATAACTTGAATGCAAACACTATAAAATATTCTGTACTTCCTGTATCATGTCAGACAAAATTCTGTACTTGTATGGTTTTTTGCCTCCTGGTGTACACTAGTAAACTTTTGAATCTGAACCTCCTGTGTATTGAATTCTGATTTTTTATTTAACAACATGGTAAACAGGATGAGAGTATGACCTTAGAATGCCTTAATGTAAGGAAATATAGGCTTGTTTTTATCCATGTTGGTAAAAATGATCTCATCACCAAGTGGTCTCTGACAATTGGTAGCAAACTCTTAGATAGCACAGGCTGTTCAGGTGTTAGGACATATTTTTCCCAAATTACATATAGAAAGGAGAGTCAGGTCTGCAAAAATAAAAATCATTTTTGGGTAAATATGTTCATGAAAAAACAACCCATTTTAACAAGTTTAAATGTGTAGAGCACCCAAGCCTAATTTTGAGCACATATGTATTTAGACAGAATGGAGTGTATTTGTCAAGACAAGTGTAACAGACTTTTTGCAGCAGATATATTACAGCAATTTGCTAACATAAGACAAAAGAGTTTTTTTTTTTTTTTTTTTGCCAAGTCGGAAATTTAACCATTCACAAAGAACAACATTTGATGTATCAGTGTTGTTTGTTAATTTTAGGAGCATTAGTAATAAAAAAAAATGGAACATTTGCATCATTCCCAAAAGATTAGTGTTACTATTATATGTGAAGTGTGAGACAGTTATAGGATCTCCGATTATTACATGCTTGATGATAACAGCAACACTGTAGATTGACACCTGTGACAATAAATTCAACCATGGAATAGATAAGTTCTGGAGTGCATAGACCACCAAAGTGAAGTGCCGATGACCTATAGGAATTTATACATTTATTGCATGAAACACAGGAAGGAAAATAATAGTAGCACGGGGGATGTAATTTACCAGAAACAGATTGGATAATATTGATTAAACAACACTAGAAAGGAAATTAATTTGTAACATATGTTTGGGAACAGCAATTGCTTTAGACTGTAAAAAAAACTGCCATGGAATGGAACATATTGGAAATTGTTTGCGTTCTGACTGTTGCTTTGTGTCAATTTTTGCCTCCATTAATGTGCAGTGGTCATGTGGTTAGAAAGATTAAATTACTGCTAGATAATTCTGCAGAACTGAAATCTAAAGCAATGCAGAGTTTCATAGCAGACTACGTGGAAGCACAGCAGTCACTATGTAAAACTAGTTAGACTGGTGCATTCAGTTTTAAAACTGCAATAGAATGTGACAAGTTTTGAAAGGTAAATTGTATGAGCACAAAAAATTTCAAAAAATAATTAAAATCGGTATCAGGACACACAAGATCTGGAGGATATATTTCTATAAGGACAAGATTGCTAATTATGATAAGAGACAAACAAATAAGAAGAAAAGGACATGAGGTGAAACTATAACTTTGTAAACTGAAATAGTCAAACTGGGCAGACAAATTAAACCATATGAGACAAGACCTAGAAACATTTGAAGAATTTTTTAGAAAAGATATTGAGCATAATATAAAACCATGTTATACATACATAAGCTATGGTAAGAGTAAAGACATACAAAGAAATAAACTGTGTGTAGTTTTTAAAATTTATTATCAAATACATCAGATTATAAATACATTTCTAAAATCTTATGCAAAACAATTTGGCTCAAGAAAGGGGGTAATAAATTGTCATAGCAGCATCCAGGTAACGTCAGATACTAAAATTAAATTAGATTATATTAAAGAACTACACTGTAGATCAATATAGATGTATACCTTTAAGAAGCTTTCCATGGGCTTGCACATGTGCATAAATACTAAGCACGTGCGAGCCAGACTGGCATTTTGTAGACAGCTGTTGAGATGTAAGCATGCATGTATGTAATGGTCCATCAGTTAATCAGTTTGTTTATATTTTATATTGCTGTTATCCATCCTGATCTATTTCTATATAGTAAAGCATATAAACGAACTACCCCGAAAAAACAGCCAAAAAAGCTCACTCCGGATATAAAACACAAACGACTTTTATTTTCCACAATGTATGTGAAAAATAAAATTGGTTTGTGTTTTATATCTGGAGTGAACTTTTTTTGATGTTTTTTTCATGGTTTGGACTGTATTTCTTGGTTTAAATGAACTAACCTGCCTGTTCTTCTTGAATCACAACATAGGACGGGCAACATACACAAACTGGACCCCAACAAATCATGGAAGGAGAAGAACTTAGTGATAATGGAATGGGTGCACTTCAGCATCTACTTACAGTATCATTATATATTTTTCATTCACTTGGTCATTTAAGTATAGGGATATTCCTCGAGACTGGTTTAATAAGTGCACATCTCCAATATTTAAGGGGATAGGGGAATAAAAAAGCCAGAGTTATACAGACCCATGCATTCATTTTCTTGTTTTGGAAAAATAATGGAAAAGTTTATTTTGGATAAACTATTGTCAGAATAGAATAAGTTGCAACTTGAAGCCATATACCAGCATGGATATTTATAAAATAGATCTATAATCAACTGTAACACGATGTTCTATAACAATACAGTAACAGCTATAAATGAAAAATTTTGCTATTTTTGCAATGTATATAAACTTAACTTCAGATTATGATACGGTCATTCACAAACCACTGATCACTAAATTAGAATAACTAGATATTGTTGTAATCTTGATAAGATGGACCACTGCATGGCTTACAAACATGAAATGACAAGTATCATACAACTGGACAGGTGAAATTCTAGGTATCAGAGTGTCCCATGAGGCCCATACTTGTTTAGGTTGTATCTTTCAGATCCATCATTTTCATTTGAGGTGTTCTACAGTCTGTATGCAGATGACTTGAACATAGGGAAACTGATTACATGTGTTACAGATGGAGCATGTCTGCAAAAGAACATGACTAATTTAACCATTTGGGCATAGCAGAAAAAGAGGCTGATAAATACAGCAGAAATCAGAACTGAATGAAAAGCAATATAAACAGTTGAATAAAGTCCAAACTCCGGTTTAATAAATTAAGCGCTTTCGGAAGGTTCAGTGCCCTTCCTTCCTCAGAATCAACAAACAAACGATAGGCAAGCAACAGTTCAATTTAAAACTTAGGTTATTAAACATGTAAATTAGTTAAATAAATTAATTAATTAAACTTATCATGTGACACTTGTCAGCGTTTCAACCTACTAATCTAAAACTTTTACAAATAGGAAGGCATGACGTGTGTCACCCTAACTTTAAAACTAACTTAATATAACCTGTGTGTATTGTTAAAAAACAATTTTCATTGTTACATAAATACGCAGAAGTGCACAACAGTTATAAAACCTTTTTGTTAGTGTGTGTAAATATACACAAAAAAGGTTCTTATTAAAAACCTAAATGTCCAACTATAATTTTGAACAAATTTAACCTAGACTAATGTTAAATTACTAAAGAATTATGTAAAAGTCCAAAACAAAAAACTTAAAAAATGTTTACTACATATTCTCCAAAGAGGGTATTCCACATAATAATATGTTAATATGCATAATTATAACTAACAAAATGCTGCATCCTGAAGCTTCTCCAAGTTATTATCTGTTTAAGGCTAGCTTTTTCAGGATGCAAGCAATTGATATTTGTTCATTTAAACCTGGGGGGCAATGAGCTGCAGTTTTTATTTGCCAGTACAATTCTTCCATCTCAAGTTGGATTTGCCACGGGCCTATATACGGGCTGTCATCAACCTGTTTCAAAACTGTGAATTTAAAACTATGGTTTGGATGTTCAATCACATGGCAAGCTAAGGCATTTGTTTGTTCTTTTTTTGTTATAGCGTAAGTGTGTTCATAAATACGCTGTTTCAGCTTGCGCTCTGTCTTTCCTATATAGAAAGCGTGGCAAGCACAGCAAGTTGCTGCATAAACTAATGCCCTAGTGTGGCAATTAAACTTGCCTCTGACTTTATATTCAATATTATTGATCTTTACAAAGTGCCCTTCTTTTATGAACTTACACTGTCCGCAAAAGCCGCATTTCAACATGCCCATTGTGTGTGTTCTTGTTTTTGATTTACCAGCTTCTAATAAGGTTTTAAGATTAACTCCCCTCCTATATGTAACAGCTGGAGGCCCTTCAAATTTCCCCTGGAAAAACCTATCGTTTGATAGGATTCTCCAATTTTTACTTAGAATGTCCTTAATGAAGTAGTGGTCTGTGGAAAAAGTGCATAGGAACCTTAAACTGTACTGACGGTCGCTGTTAGTTAAATTGGAATACTGCTCCCCAGTGTTTTTGCATACTTCTGTGTGTGGTGGCAATTCTATGCTTAAAATGGGACTAAAATGTCCTGCATTGCGCTTGTATACAACTTCTTCCATAATCTCCGCTACCATGCTGCCTGGATAACCCCTGTTGTAGAACATATTAGAAAGGTTGGCACATTCAATTAGAAAATCAGCTTCTTCAGTAACCATCCTAGCTGCCCGTACCATTTGCCCTTTAACTACAGCCTTCTTTTGGTGGTACGGGTGACAGCTAGAATAGTGTAAGAAGCCGTTAGAATACGTAGGTTTCCTATAAATAGTACTTTTAAACCTTAGATTCTGCTCGTCCTTGTGTAGTAAAATATCCAGGAAACTAATGCTAGTGTGGTTAAATTCATAAGTGAATTCCAAGAAATTGGTTAAATTGGAGATGGAAGCAATAAAAGATGGAATATCATTAGGAGAACTCTTCCATAGGAAAAACATGTCGTCCTGGTATCTAGTGTACCAGGCGACATGTCTCCTATACAAGGGATCTTGGAACAACAAGGAGTTTTCCCAGTGTGTCATAATGGAATTCGCATAGGCCCCTCCACACGGGGAGCCCATCGCCACACCAGATGTCTGTAAATACATGTGCCCTTCGAACCTGAAAAAATTGGCACTAAGAATTTGCTCTAAAAGGGCCTCTACTAAGTTAATGGTAATATCATTAATTTTCCTATCAAAAAGGAAGTCTCTAATCCATTCTAAACCTATGTTGTGAGGGATGAGAGTATATAAATCTTTTACGTCTACTGTCAGAAGTGTATACTCAGGACTTAATGGAATTTTCTTAATTTCCCTCAAAAAACTCCAGGAGTCTTTGCAAATCTGTGTTTCATTTGCAATGAGTGGCTTAAGCAAGATATCAACATATATAGCTGCCGCACTCAGAATAGAACCCCTGCCGTCAACAATAGGTCGAAAGGGTGGATCTGACACTGATTTATGAATTTTGGGCACTCCAAAAAAGACTGGTAACCTAGGTGATAAAATGGTTAGGTACCTATATAAATCCATGTCGATAGAATTTTCAAAAAGTAGGTCATCAAAAATACCTTTACCTTTGCCATACGCTGTATTAATTTCATTTATGCTAACTTCTTCGTATGGTCCTGACCTTAAGTGAGCTAACATCTTGTTGACATAAACACATTGATCCATGAAAATGAGCCCATTCCCTTTGTCATGTTTCATAACCCTAATATTACAATCTTTAAGAATACTAATAAGTTCCCTTTGCTGCAAAGTTATGTTAAGTTTAACTCCTTTCATGTTGCTTTGATTCGCAGCTAAGTGTCTTAAATCCAACTCGCAAGCCATTTCAAAGACTTTAAGTCTTTCCAATAATGGTGGATTAAAGACATGGGAAACCTTAAAGTTGTTAAGAAGGGTGGGCCTATCTCCTAATGTGATCTTCAGGTTCAGCTTGCGTACGAATAATTTTAAATCAATGATGGTTTTTATTAAATTAAAATGTGTATCTGGCACAAAAGTTAACCCTTTGGAGAAAAAAATTGCATGTACTTTGATCTATACCAAAGGAAGTAAAATTGTATATTTTAAAATCTCCTTCTGTGCTGTTCACTATGTTCAATATGCTGGGAGGTTCCACTACCTCCGCCTCTGGTTCCGCTTGTTCCTCGGAACATTCTGGTTGCTGTTGGACCTCAAATCCCCCTGGTAAGAGTTCTGTCCCTGCCGAAAACCCTGAGCATTTTGTGCTTCGTTGGCATTGTTACCATGTGTTTGTCTATTGTTGCTTTCGTCACGAGTGTTATGGTTGTTGTCATTAAATTGAGGTTGGTTACTGGTGCCTTGATCATCAGTCAAGTCCTGATGAAATTCATCATTCAATGGTTGTGAATGTGCACTAATGGGAGTTACAGGTACCCCATTAAAACCTTGGTGACATCCTTCACTTGAGTTGTTATTTATTTTGGCACCAAATTTTTCTTGAGTAACCATAGGTGGATTTGGGTAGGCAATGTGGTTTGCATATTGGAACAAATCTCTCCTAATTTTCTTTTGTTTGTTACTTGAGAGTTTTTCCATGGTCGCTGCAATACTTGAAAAAATCCTTGTGTACTCATACTTGTACCTAGGGAAGTCATGATTATCTTTAATGTGCACTTCTACTTTCTCTAAGTCATGTTGGTACTCTTGAATTTGTTCCAAATAATGTGCTATAAGCACCTGAATAAAGTCAAAGCCCTGTTTATCAAAAAGGTCTAACAATCTGTTATGGAGATTAGAACCTTTAATCAAACCTACTGGGAACCTCCATTGCCTTAATCCTTTAGGAACTACCTTTTTAGTCAAACACTCTTCCAAATATGCCACTTCTAATTGAAGTTTTTTGCATTTAAACAGTTTGTAATCAAATTCACTTATGAGGATAGTAATGTCATTGTTCCTACCTTCACATGGCTGTAGTGCTTCTGCTGTGTTAACGTTGTTGTTAACAAAAAAATCTTTCTTGTTCAGAAAGCTGCTTATAGAAGGAACTAGCTGCTGTGTAGCTAGTGCTGTCCCCACTCCTCGAACAGTGCTCTCTGTAGATGGATCTACTTGCCTCTGTCCAGCCGGTATGTTAGAGGCTTGAGAAAAGTTGTTGCTTGCCTGGCTGTGCTTAGACAAATTAGCCCCAACCTTAGGAGCTCCGAGTGAAAAAGAAGGACAATCAGATACCACATTATGCCCTTCTTCCCATTGCTCCCTCGATACTGGTGTGCTTATTTTATTAAAAACACTGTCAAGTTTATCAAAACGCTGTGTTAGCTGGTCTAGCCACCCCATCATAATCTGGATGTGTGTAGTTAAATTGCCGTCGGCGTTCGCCTTCACGACCTCGTTAGAAGGGCTTTTTGTTACGTTATTACCTGCCTCTCCGTGTCCGATGCTTAATGTAAACAATGGTGGTGAGTGAGGCTCCGCAGTTCCGTCTTCGTTGGCCATGTCAACCCAAGAACTAAAGAGACCGAAAACAAACTGAAGAACTCACAGAAAGTGAAAACGGAACTCAGAACTGAAAGAAAAGCAATATAAACAGTTGAATAAAGTCCAAACTCCATTTTATTACCTAGGTTACCAGTCTTTTTTGGAGTGCCCAAAATTCATAAATCAGTGTCAGATCCACCCTTTCGACCTATTGTTGATGGCAGGGGTTCTATTCTGAGTGCGGCAGCTATATATGTTGATAGCTTGCTTAAGCCACTCATTGCAAATGAAACGCAGATTTGCAAAGACTCCTGGAGTTTTTTGAGGGAAATTAAGAAAATTCCATTCAGTCCTGAGTATACACTTCTGACAGTAGACGTAAAAGATTTATATATTGTCATCCCTCACAACATAGGTTTAGAATGGATTAGAGACTTCCTTTTTGATAGGAAAGTTAATGATATTACCATTAACTTAGTAGAGACCCTTTTAGAGCAAATTCTTAGTGCCAATTTTTTTCAGGTTCGAAGGGCACATGTATTTACAGACATCTGGTGTGGCGATGGGCTCCCCGTGTGGAGGGGCCTATGCGAATTCCATTATGGCACACTGGGAAAACTCCTTGTTGTTCCAAGATCCCTTGTATAGGAGACATGTCGCCTGGTACACTAGATACCAGGACGACATGTTTTTCCTATGGAAGGGTTCTCCTAATGATATTCCATCTTTTATTGCTTCCATCTCCAATTTAACCAATTTCTTGGAATTCACTTATGAATTTAACCACACTAGCATTAGTTTCCAGGATATTTTACTACACAAGGACGAGCAGAATCTAAGGTTTAAAAGTACTATTTATAGGAAACCTACGTATTCTAACGGCTTCTTGCACTATTCTAGCTGTCACCCGTACCACCAAAAGAAGGCTGTAGTTAAAGGGCAAATGGTACGGGCAGCTAGGATGGTTACTGAAGAAGCTGATGTTCTAATTGAATGTGCCAACCTTTCAAATATGTTCTACAACAGGGGTTATCCAGGCAGCATGGTAGCGGAGATTATGGAAGAAGTTGTATACAAGCGTAATGCAGGACATTTTAGTCCCATTTTAAGCATAGAATTGCCACTACACACAGAAGTATGCGAAAACACTGGGGAGCAGTATTCCAATTTAACTAACAGCGACCGTCAGTACAGTTTAAGGTTCCTATGCACTTTTTCCACAGACCACTACTTCATTAAGGACATTCTAAGTAAAAATTGGAGAATCCTATCAAACGATAGGTTTTTCCAGGGGAAATTTGAAGGGCCTCCAGCTGTTACATTTAGGAGGGGAGTTAATCTTAAAACCTTATTAGAAGCTGGTAAATCAAAAACAAGAACACACACAATGGGCATGTTGAAATGCGGCTTTTGCAGACAGTGTAAGTTCATAAAAGAAGGGCACTTTGTAAAGATCAATAATATTGAATATAAAGTCAGAGGCAAGTTTAATTGCCAAACTAGGGCATTAGTTTATGCAACAACTTGCTGTGCTTGCCACGCTTTCTATATAGGAAAGACAGAGCGCAAGCTGAAACAGCGTATTTATGAACACACTTACGCTATAACAAAAAAAGAACAAACAAATGCCTTAGCTTGCCATGTGATTGAACATCCAAACCATAGTTTTAAATTCACAGTTTTGAAACAGGTTGACAGCCCGTATATAGGCCCGTGGCAAATCCAACTTGAGATGGAAGAATTGTACTGGCAAATAAAAACTGCAGCTCATTGCCCCCCAGGTTTAAATGAACAAATATCAATTGCTTGCATCCTGAAAAAGCTAGCCTTAAACAGATAATAACTTGGAGAAGCTTCAGGATGCAGCATTTTGTTAGTTATAATTATGCATATTAACATATTATTATGTGGAATACCCTCTTTGGAGAATATGTAGTAAACATTTTTTAAGTTTTTTGTTTTGGACTTTTACATAATTCTTTAGTAATTTAACATTAGTCTAGGTTAAATTTGTTCAAAATTATAGTTGGACATTTAGGTTTTTAATAAGAACCTTTTTTGTGTATATTTACACACACTAACAAAAAGGTTTTATAACTGTTGTGCACTTCTGTGTATTTATGTAACAATGAAAATTGTTTTTTAACAATACACACAGGTTATATTAAGTTAGTTTTAAAGTTAGGGTGACACACGTCATGCCTTCCTATTTGTAAAAGTTTTAGATTAGTAGGTTGAAACGCTGACAAGTGTCACATGATAAGTTTAATTAATTAATTTATTTAACTAATTTACATGTTTAATAACCTAAGTTTTAAATTGAACTGTTGCTTGCCTATCGCTTGTTTGTTGATTCTGAGGAAGGAAGGGCACTGAACCTTCCGAAAGCGCTTAATTTATTAAACCGGAGTTTGGACTTTATTCAACTGTTTATGTTGCTTTTCATTCAGTTCTGAGTTGCGTTTTCACTTTCTGTGAGAAATACAGCAGAAATGAAATATATGAGATTTGGGAGAAGTAGACTGAAGGATGAATATTTAATATAAGACACAGTGATTGAAACTATATTCATTTAATGACCTTGGTATGTGGGAAGATCCAGTTTGATTTTTATTTTCTAATAATTTCAACCAACAGGTTAATGATAGTTATAGAACCATTTAGTGCATAAAGAGATTTTAATTCTAGGAACTCAGAAACAATGAAATCACTGTGCATTACATTAGACTCAAGCTAGGGCATTGAATAACAATATGGAAACCTTATAAGAAAACAAGCATGAGTAAATTGGAAAGAATGCAGTAGAAATATACCAAGAGCATCCATGGATATAAAAATGTAAGATGTTATAAAAGACTAAAATATCTAAACTTGTGCAGTGTCTCATAAAGGTATTTAAGAGGAGACCTTATTCAGGTATGTAGAGCAATCAGAGACAACTACCTCTGGGAAAGTTTAGGCGTATCAAAAATTAGTAGGGAATCATCAGACCTCCTATGTAGAAGGGGAAGCATGTCATCGCAAAAGTACATTTGGTAAATGCAAATAAATCAAAATGCAATTTGCTGAAATTATTTTTTCAACAATAAACACTGCTTTTTCTTCACTGTTGTGTGACCTTGGAGTTAGTATATATAATTTTGGGGAGTGGAAGGCACAGGGGTACTCGCCCATTGCAAAAAAAAAAAAAAACTAATATTTTGCTGAAGGTGGTTTCGGAGAACTGCATTTGATTTCTTTACATTCACTGAAACTGCCTTTGATGAATCAACATGAGCCATAGAAGGTTATACAAAAATGAGAGATACACTAATTGGTTCTCTGAGACAGTAGCAGATGGATGGAACAGACTACCACATTATATTAAAGCATGTACTAATTTAGATATGTTTTAAGAACCACTTGGGTGCTTATTATGGGGATGACTGATTTGGTATAGGAGCAAGCTAGAAGGGAACTATTGCCCCTGCATGAAATATCTGTATGTATGTGTGACATCCCCACTCTGGGTCAGTAATCAAAGAGCCTGAATCCTCACCACTGATACTGGAGAGGGATGTTCACTTGAAAAAAAGGATACACTCATTATTTCCTGATACAGCTCTCTGCATCAAGCACAATTTCTCTTAAGAGGACACAGGGAACACACTCAGTCCAGCGGCTGGCTCCTCTCTCTGTCTCCTCAGATCCCCAATAAGACTCCCCAATCACACAGCTGTAGGATTTTGTCCCCAGCCAAGTGTCCAAGCCAAGTCCTCCAGCACCCTCTCTGTGAAACCTTCATGTCCCTGCTGCAAGCAGCTCACACACACACACACACACACACACACACACACACACACACACACACACACACACACACACACACACACACACACACACACACACACACACCCTCCTTGGGATTTGACGCACACACACACACACACACACACACACACACACACACACACACACACACACACACACACACACACACACACACACTCACCTGGGAATGTATGGCACAGATTTAATAGCTATTACCATTCTGACCAAACTATTAGGTAGTTACACCACCACCAGACACTCCAAAGCCAGCTACTCTAAGGTTTTACAAGGGTACCCAATTATACTGAGTGAAATTCATATTAATACAAATGGTAGTGTTGTGACCAATGCAGTAAGGCTTTCAGGAGTGGCCACAGAGTCACCAAATAGATACAAATACTCTCAAATGTTAAAACATATTCTCTAAAGGACCAGCCACAATAAAAAGTTTAAATATAGTTAATAATAAATAACAAAAGAACATGAAAATACTAAATACCTATTTACAATAAACAACAGAGTTTCAGTCACAGGAAATATTAAAAAGAACACAGGTGGACAGGTTCACATAGTTACAGAAAAACACTACTGAAATAATCTCACTATATTTTTCTGACTGATCTAAAGAATTATTATTCCCTGGTTACTTACTAGAGCAAGGCAAGATGAAGTAGGTAAAAGATCCTTTTTTGTCAGGTTACAAAAATATAGTGCTCTGAGACTTCAGCCTCAGCTAGTATTAAAACATTATTTTAGTGATGGATTACAGAATGACATCACATACATCTGATCATATGACTTCTGGTTCTCATGCAACCCACCTTGACTAGAAGCTGTCAGGATTTAGCACATATGTGTCAATAATACATGCAGACAGACCCTTGATAAGATATGCTGCAGCTCCTGGAAGTCATAAAACAATTTCAAACTTCCACCCTTCCAAATTAGCAATTAGTTCACCCCAAACACAATACAGAAAGCTTCCTAGTGCAGACTTTTTGTCTCTGGCTATATTGAGAACTGTAAGATACAATCTTTATTACCTAAGTTAAATAATGTAATTTCTTGCTATTTTTCAAAGTCAGGTGGACTGAGATTAACCTCTTATCTTCCAGTAGCCTGTATATGCAATATATACATTTCAACAGTTACAATAATACATGTACATTTCTTCTTCTGTCCAGCAGGACACACTGTTTAACACAAGTACATTTTCAACACAAATATCTGTACAAATCAGTCTGATATTCAAATAGCATACAATTCTTTATTAAATTCCAGCTAGCTGTGCTTGCATATGTTACACGTCTACTGTTAAACTTCTCCTGGCATAGCTGGCAATACTTCACATCATCACATATGTATGTAGGGTGATTTATTAGGACACTGGAAGGGAATGTATATTAAAGGCACTTATTTGGAAAGGCTGTACCTTTAAAGCAGAAAGGATTTCAGACAGAAAACTACATATTAAAGTGGCTGCTAAAAGCATTATCAAAGATGTGGTTGGGAATGTTATGAGCTCCCTTTGAGCATCTCTGCAGTCAGTGCTCATACAGCATTAAGAAGTGTCTGGAGTGTTGCTCTAAAAGATCCATGGTGAACAGGCAGAAAGCCAGTTCACTGCTGGATTTATTACAAGTCTATGTGCTTGAAAGTAAAAGTCAGTTAGAAAAAAATGAAGATACAAGGTGAAAAGCATTGTAAACTTTACTGTAGAGACAAAGATGTTTTAAGCATGGCTCTGGAAAATTGTATTTCTCAAGAATATGCAGGGACAGAAATTAGGTATCTTCTTTGACCACCAGCTCAGCCCTGGATGCAAAATTGTTGAAATATCCTCTTTTCCACCTATGAATGATATTGTGGGCCTTGAATTTTACAATGCTGGGAATGACAAAGTTTACATAACAGTACTGTGTTGTACTATCATGCAAGACCACTAAGGTAAATTGAAATGACACAAAAGATTGGACTAGAATATGCTTAAACAATCCAGTTACACACTTCTGTAAGAAAATTACTTTATTGTTCTCTAGCACTTTGTCACACCTGCTTTCTGGGGGAATAAAAAAAATCTAGCAATTCAATCACAACCTTTATACATGAAAAAGTGTTTAATTTAACTCTATTAAATAAACTGTAAAAATCTTAAAGTTTTAAAGAGATAACTCTTGAAATAAAATAAATGGTTGGATGGAAATAAAATAAAAAATGCACACTGTATTAAGTATTTCCAAGACACATCTACTTTAACTACTTTTCAAGTATTGTACCTATGAGTAAATCTCGCTTTCATTTAACAAGGTGCAAATACCTTATTATCCAGGTAAATGGTGCTTACTTACAGCCAAGAATATGAATAAATTAAAGATTCTCCCATGACATTCCATAGCATGTACTGCAATGAAACTGACTGCATTCTCATTCTTAATACTATTTTCATGTTTATAAATTCAAACTTAACTCTAGCCTTACTTTGCATTTTGCATCATTATGGATGTAAGAAATCATATTATGCCATAAACAATAAAGCTAGCTTAACAGTTACAATATTCTCTCAAACCTAAACTTATCCATTTATTCTCACTTCCTTAGTTCATAGGTTCATAGGTTGGTACTAGGCTATCGGGACTAGGGCCTATACAATGTGCAATGGGAAACATTCTGTCTGTTACATAACAATGCTTATGAAGAGAACATAGCCTGGTATGCATGTTTTGTGTATGATATGTTTTTGCTTTGGCTTGGCTTGTCAGAACTGTTGAATGAGTTTATCAACTACTTGCATGGCACTACTGGTTTCTTAAAATTTACCTGTAAATATTCTGCTGTAGAAGTGGAGTTCTTAGATGTTAAGATCACTAAAGGAGACCTTAATAATATGTATACTAGTGTCTACAGCAAACACCCTAGGAAGAATTACTTCCTGCACAAAATTAGCATGTATCCCAAGCATGTCACCCGGAATGTTCTAAAAGGGCAGATTTACAGAGTAATGAGATTGCACAATGATAACACTCAGTTGGGTTTAGCACTTGACTCTCTCAAGAGTGACTTTTTAGACAGAGACTACAAAGAGGCAGAGACTGACTCTCAAATTAATGCTGCATGGGAAGAAATGGAAGGGAAATGTACAGCCTATTTTGGCAACCATACTCCACCTGATGCTCCACAAGCAACTGTAGCTGTGAGAGATACTTTTAGAGTCTCTCTACCTTACTCTAGTGACATCAATAAATATTGTGAGGTCATTAAACAGAATTGGAATATCCTACACACAATAGATGAATTGAAAGGGACTATAGACAGCACACCACATTTTGCATTTAAAAACAATAAGTCCTTGAAGAAACATTTGTGCTATAAATCACAGCTCTGTATCAAAGAGCCTCAGTCTACCAGGTATGGGACTTTTTCTTGTAGAACTTGTTCAGCCTGTGAGTATGTACTTACTGGCTCAAACTACATAAATCCTCACGTTAATTTTTAAATCAAACTTGATTTGTATGCTGACTGCAGAACTCCAAATATTGTTTATTTTGCAAGCTGTCAGGTCTGTCATGCCTTCTATATAGGCAAAACTAACAGACCACTGAAGGACAGGATTCTTGAACACTATAGGGATATTAGGAACCAGAAAGATACTAATGTGTTAGCACAACATATTGGTTTACATGGCTCAGAACACACTTTTAAATTTTTTGTACTTCAGGTTTTGGACCTTAGTATTAAAGGGGTAATACATCTAATAAAACAGAAAGGGCTGAACAGAAATGGATCTTGCTCTTGAATGCAGAGAAACTGCCTGGTTTAAATGGCATCTCTAATCTTAAACCATTCTTGAAAGCACGCTCGCTTAAACATTAATGTTGTTTTTAAACAAAGATTTTAAACTAATATTTTATTTGTTCTGTTTCCCTTGTATTTATAACAATTGTTTCATCTCTTGTGTGTGTGTACCTTTTAGTTAATTTATCAGATTTGCATATGATAGCTGATTGGTCTTGCTTTCTTTTTAAACTCATATCTTTCTACTTGTTTATCAGTCTGAAGAAGTGATAGTGTTATCACAAAAGCACTTACTTTTATCACTTTCTGTTATGTTCAATAAATAGAGTTTTTGCCTAGCCATGTTGGTTCGGTACTCGATTTTTACTTCAAGTTTATGCAAGAGTAACTGCATAAGGAGTCACATTTTAGCGTGAACTTGTTAAGGTGAAGACACGTCCGTGACGACCTGTAGATTACAGGAGAGTAGGTAGGCCTCAGGTTGCTGGTGGATGGAGGGATGCTCAATGCCAGATGGTTTGTATAACTATATATATATAAATATATATATATATATATATATATATATATATATATATAGATAGATAGATATATATATCCCCCCCCCCTTCTTCCCATTTCTCCATTGCTGAATGGTAGTGGCTTGGATGGGAGCAAAACAGTGGGGACGTGATAGTGGTAGTGGTAGTATACATGCCATTTTGCTGGTGGGTTGATTGTATTCTCTTGGCATGGGGTACCTTTACAGCTTCAAGGGATCATCGTTACAGTGTTACTGTTTCAGGGATATTTACATATTTATTAAAAAAAAAATCGCTTTCGCTTTATAAAATAAAGCTGAAGGGATATTTATAAAAATACAGCTAAGGGGATAGACAGGGGTTGTTGGGCATGGTTGGCGACGCCTTCTTGTTGGTCATTTGGACTTTTGCCACTCTTGGCTGGTGTAGGTTGTCATTTGGAGGTGTGGGATTCAAAGGGGGTTTTATTGTGGGGTTGGGTCCTTGTGCTGGTCGGTTCAGTGGTCAAGTTAGGTGGTCCGTGGACCCAGGAAACAATACAATCTTTGGTTGTCGGCTTTTTCTCAACTCCATGTACAAGTTGAGGCATGCGGGGGGGGGGGGTCCACACAGCTGACGCGGCCAGGGGCATTTCTACGGGCTCCAGGTAATGTGGATTAACAGTTGCTACTGAACATGTGTAGTGCGGTGCCAGTCGTCAGCTGATTGGGAGTGTGCAAAGTTTTGTAATATGTTCAGAATTGTGCATCATATTGTTGGTGGGTGGATCAGATCAAGCCTAGGTAAGACCCTAGGTAAGACCCTGACTTTAGTTTAAATGAAGACAGAATTAATTGAAAAACTGAATTATAGCCTAAATACTTTCAGTGGTTCACTGTCAAGAACTTCTACATTCGGGGAGATAACATTCAGTATTATTGGTATGTCAGAATCTGGGGAGTTAATTAACTGTGCTATGAAAAAGTCCACTCCAAATTGCTTTTGCTTCTACTTAACTCAGAAATATATAGGGAATTAGTTAAGTGTTAAGAATAATGCATAACTAGTCAGCTTGGCGTAAGGCAAAATCTTAAGTCTACAGTTAAGCATGCAGCATCTACTACGGAGGTTTATGTAATCACCTGAAAAAATTTAAGTCAACTACAACTTAGGCTAACAAATTGCTGAAACTATACATGGCAAAATATATCACTTAAGACCCAGAAATATTTATATATGAACACATCACTCCAGATAGCAGATGCAGGAAGCTGTGCTCATGGTATACGTTTAACTTAATATGAGGGAGGTTGGTGTAATGGTTAAGATGTTACCTTACAGACACAAGGTACAGGGTTTGATTCTCACATGGGATAATTAGCTAGGCTTAAAATGTCCTACAAGGGCCTTTAGCCTAGTATGAATCTATGAAAGTATTTAAAAAAAAAATTGTTATTCTGACAACTTCCATTATTGTTTTGCTCTGCTTCTCTTGAAAACAGCAGTCACAGTAGCACAGCAGGTAGCAGATTTGCCTTTCTCTTTTAGGTCGGGGTTTGTTCGAAGTTTACTGCTAAAGGGTGCAGACGTGGATAGTTGGTTGGAGGGGTCGGGAAAAGGTATGGTCAAGCTGCCCCTTGTGTTCTCTTGGGTTGTTCATCTGAGGATGATGTTGAAGTAGTTATTTCTTGGTGGATTTGTGGGTGTTGCTGTCAGGGCAGGTGCACAGTTTATCAGACTTTTCATTCATTTAGGCAATGGCTACCAGCTTGGTTGACTTTTGTGGTAGGTTGCTTTCCAGCATAGTCATGGAGTGAAGGCCTTTTTATGTTATCTCATTGGTTTGCTGGTTGTGATTGGGCCATCAGTTGGATATTTTTCCTCACAGGCTTGGGAAGCAAGGTAAGGATGTGGGGAAGGTATATTGCAAAGCATTGGGGAGAGCAGTGGGTTAAGAAAAGTTTGTTGTGCTGTGTAACTTTGTTTGTTTGCATTTGCATGCTTGTGGGCTTTGAGATGCCTGTTTGTCAGGACTGATGCCACTGAGCATTTTAAGCTGCCTTTCTCATCTGATTGTTTTGTGCATCGGTATGGCAGCAGTTATATGTATGTATGTATGTATGCACGGCAGTGGTTGTATGTATGGATAAATGCAAAAAAAGTTTGTTTGTACTGGCTTCTTTCGGTGGTGGATTGAGGGTTTGAGGGAGCCACAATGGCAGTTTCGTGGGCTGTGAGTTCTGCAGGGGAAGGAGGTTTCTGCCGTGTATGCACGGTGTAATGTTTTTAAATAAAAAAATTAAAAAAAAAAGGCCATTGCATGTATGAGTGTCTTCATTTCCTCTGGATTTGGTGGTCAATGACCCGATGGCAGGATGTGATTGTGTTTTGGTCAGGAGTGACAAGGCCTGCAGGTTTGTTACACTGCTTTCAGTGGCAGTGACTCTTGGATGTGGCAAACTCATGAAAGCTTTGCTGTAATGTGTTGTTGCAAAGTGGCAGTGACACTGTCATGGACCAAGATGTATTGTGGCAACACGGATGCTCTTTTAATGGCTTCTTTGGCAAATGAAAAATTAGACTCTGGTTCATAGTACTTTTCTCAGGATGTGATAATTGTTCCAGAATTGTGTTTAATCAGGAGTGGAGTGTTTTTCTTTTTTTTTTTTTTTCAACTAGAGTTTTACAAGCCTCATCTCTTACTGCTGCTAATTTAATTGCACAAATGCATGTGTTTGGAAAACAAACATAGTTCTCAGTGATTACAATCATGTTAATTGACTATGTCTGTCAATGCTTTATGGGAAGTAAAAAAAAAATAAAATACAGATTTGATTTTCGGTGAATGTTCACTGTCCCTAATTTGGGCATTATTCCCCCATTATGTGTCCTCATGTCTGTGGGTTAGGCATGGGGAAACATTTGCTGTGTTGTACGTATTTGTTAAGGATAGATGTGTGAGTCAGGGTTAGGGTCAGAGTGAGAGCTAAGTAAGGAGAATATAGTTAGTGTTGTGTGTTGTCTAGAGTACTAGGACTGTGAGGCAAAGGGGGTTTCCATAAGATATTGTGAGACAGTTATGGTTACCACATATTAGTAAAAATGTATGGGGGTGCTGGTTCTCTTTATTCAGTTACTGAATAAATGCATATGTGAGTGTTAAGCTTTTACTTTAGTAGTTTGGAGGAGAGACTGAGAAGGTAGCCTTGAGGTTTATAGTTGTTTGGCCGGTGAGGGTTGTAGTAGTTCTGCTATCGTCTACAAATTTGGTATGCTTATGCACCTTCAGCATGCATTCCTTCTGGCTTTGTCCAAAATTAGGTGTGTTTTTTTTTTTTACATGCTAAGGCAAAGCCTGTTTGCTACGTCAACCTTAAGTTTGTGAAAGCAATGTGCTGTGCCCATACTTTTGCATTTAGAAGTTGGAAGTTAGGTTTCTAATTATCTGGATCTTCTCTCTATCGCTGGATGCTGGGTTTAACAACTTTGAGGTTGCATTGCTTTATACAAGCATTTGCATGGGCTTTGCAGTGCCCATGAGTGTTGACTGCTAGTCACGCATACTCATAGCGCTAGTATCGATGGAGGGGAGGGGGCAGGGAGGATTACATATGAAACTTATTTCCTCTGTGCTCGGAACCCACTGAAAAAATTAGTGGGGGTTTTAGGAGGGTGTTTCGTGGGTCATGAGTTTGACTGCCTGGGAAAATTATTTCAGTAGGTTGAGTGGTTTATGGTGCAGCTGGCCGAGAGTTGGAGAGGTAGAAGAATATTGGCCATTACTTCTTGCCATTTTGAATTTGGTGGCACAGTTATGGCCCAGCCTCACGGGGGTAAACAGGTAAGATGAGCACACACTACTTGTACATGCATCCCTATACTGCAGTTGGTGTATACACAAGGACTTGAATAATAATTCCTAATACATAAATTGGTAATAGGGCCTTGAATTTGTCAAGGGAAGGTGGAGTTATCAAGGGTATTTAGAGGGGAACTAGGCTGTGTCAGAAGGTGTTTCTGTTTCAGATTTACATCTCATTTTTCTTTGCAGATGGTGGTGTTATGATGGATCTTTCACCAGTTGGAGTGTTACATGATGCGGTCACAGATGGTTCAATGCAGAGGTCATATCAGATGATGGTCCGAAGGATGTGGTCTCAACAGGTGATGGATACTGCTGTAAATTGGATTTGACTGATGAAGTTGCACGGATTGTGCTCCCAAGTAGTGATACAGTTTTACATCCTCTTTTTGGCATGAGTGGGTGCAGCATGTGAGTACTGTGGGGCCCTGTAAGGATGATTTATGTCAGGAGATCAGAGAAGCAGGTGTTAAGGTTAATTATGGGGAGTTTGAGACCCATCCTCAGATGGGGTACTGTCCTAATGAATAAGGTTGTGTTTAGTCCGTTTCATGTGAGGGAATCTTGGGATGTTAATTTCCCTTGGGGTAAAGTTTTCACATAGAGAATGGAAGCTTGTTGTAGTAGGATATGGCCTTTCCCTTGCCAGTATCTCTTAGCAGCCTGATTTTGTTATGTGGGTAACAGATGGGATTTCCTTATGGACCTTTATTGAATCAAGGTGTGTGGGGATCGATTTGTAGGACTAGTTCTTTCTTACAAGGAAGGTAATGCTTCTGATGTTATGGTGGGGTATGAATGGGGGTGGGTAGGTTGGTAAGTCTGATTGCTACTCTTTTCTTTGGGTTGATAGGAAGGGGTGTGTTATATGTGTGATTTAATAGTATGTAGGGTTTTCAGTAATGTTGCAGGTATGAATGTTGAAGGATAGAAACTAGCTGTTTCAGGGGCTAGGTTGAAGTTGTAACCATTAAGCAGGGCATGTTTGTTCTGTCATTGGATGTGAAAGATTTAAATGGAAAATCTGAGGGTAATTGGTGGATTAAGGATGCTGAATGGTAGAAGCATTGGATTATTCATGGGGATTTGCATTGGTTACCAATGTGGTATGAGGATTGGGTTGGTCTATACTGTTGGAGGGATTGGTTTGTGGTTGGTCTGTCAGCAGGGTAGGATGACTGAAGGAGGGATTTGAGACTTTGACACGTGTTCTAATCTAGCAGGCATCACAGTTTAGCAGGAGCAGTTGGGGGGATTAGGGTCCATTTTCACTTAGTTAATATGACAGTGGTGTGGGTTGTTGGTGCTACTCTCCAAGGAGTGTTAGATTAGAGGGATTAGATGAGTGTTGCAGGAATCATTTGGTGGGGATGTTTGATTTGGGTGAAATTGTAGTGCGGTTGTCAGGGGATAGGAGAGTGGTGGGATGGATTCCTGAGTTTATTTGTTCAGGCGTGTGAACAAGGTGGGGTATTTTTGTTGGGTAAGGAGGATTTACCTGTGACTGCTACAGCTGTAGGAGTGTTAGGGTTACGTTAAATCTAAATTTTGAGCAGTGGTCCATATGCTAGAGGATTTATGGTAGGTTTGTTAGTGTGAAGTTTAGTGGATATTGGCACTGTCAAGTAAGTTGATTGCAATGGGGGGGGTTCGCAAATAGAGAGTTGAGGGGCTATAATTTGTGTGGCCTTTTCATGGGACTGAAGTCATTAACAAGGTGATTTTTTGGACATCAGATGTTTGTTGCACTATAAGGGTAGTGGGTATGATTCCAGGATAACTATGCAATTGATCCATTATAAAAATAATTTCATTTAATCATTAGTAGATCTGCTGAGTGGAAAAAGGGAGTTGCAATTGGGCATGATGGCATGTCAGTTACATGGTCTCATTTTGGGCTGCATAGGATTTTCTAGATTTCTGGTGGATCACTGGGTAGGTATTAACATGGATATGGGTTATCAGTCATTTGGAGGGTGGTTTGTCTGTCAGAACATGCTAGGATGTCATTGAATATGTATTAGAAATCTGGTAATGCAGATTACTACAATAGTGATTGGAAGGAGGTTTCATTTTGAATATTAATAGGTACATTGATCAGTTAAACAGGGCTGCATTTAAACATGATGGTGCAATTATTCCTGTGGAGTTTCATGGTGTGGGTTTAGTGTTTTGGTGGTGCATTTGGTAGATAGTGATCTGGGAATCATTGTGAAGCTATTACTGGTAGTTGAGTGAGAGTCTACTTAAGATACGTGTGACAGTCTAGTTAAGATACAAGGGTTATGCTATGTTAGGAGGTTATGGGTGGTAAATTTTGCATTGGGGAGGGATCAGGGTTTTTCTTTCAGCCATGTAGAAAATTTGCCACTTTGAATAATTATGTGATTGGGTTTTGGGAGGTGCTGACACAGATTTAGTTTGGTTGGAGAGGATGGAGTCCACTGAATGATGCTTGGATTAAGACCTTTTAATGAATGGGTAGGTTGTCAGAAGTTTGGTTGGAGAGAGGGAGAACAGTCTGGTCAGGCTAGTGGGTGGAGAAGAGGAGCAGGCTTGCCCTCTTCTGTTCGCCCTCTGGTGTTGGATGTTCATTTATATGAGTTGGAAAAGGAAAGGAAGCAGTTGGACACTGCTTGGCAAATAAAATAAGTGAGCGAAGGTAAGGATGCTGCTTATTTGGTTGGATGTGTAATTCAATAAATGGTAAATGAAGGGTGTGGTGGAGCGCTGATTCATAAGTAAAAGTGAGTTGAGGTATGGATGCTGCTTACTGGGTCAGGATGAGTGAGGTCACACTGCCCTTATTAACATTATCTGGATGTTTATGCTGTGATTAAATCAACTATAGTATGTTTCAGTTGTAACTAATAATGGTGGTTAACAAGTTATGTTTATGGAAGCTTAATAAAGATCATCAAAAGTCATACATGTGATGTGTTTATTGAAGGGGGCTGGGACAAAAACTTTTATTGGTTAAGCTTGGATGTAAAGAATCTTGATTACACTATTCCACATATTGTAGGAAACCTGCCATTGGCACATTGCTTGGGAGATGGGTCCTTTCTTCTTTTGTACCGTCTCCATTACATTTTTCACTTCCATATTATGAAGGCACCATTTATGTCCTTGTATGCAAATCTTTTCACAGTTCATTGTTATCAGATATATACAGTGCATGCCATTCCATCCCTTGTCTGTGCATGCGTACATACACAGAAATGTGTCCAGCAGTTACAACCACTTTTTTCACTCTATAATTGCCTCAGTAATGCATTTAAACTCATTGCTCACAGACACATGCAGTGCAACAGATTGCAGTGTCCCACATGAACGTGCAAGCACGAGCACCCACACACACATACACACACACACACACACACACACACACACACACACACACACACACACACACACACACACACACACACACACACCATCAGCTGTCAAAGGCATATTATCATTCATTCAGATTGAAAGAAAAATGTACACAATAAGAAAAAGGCAACTTTATCTCACAGTCACGGTCTGTTCCACAAGTCACATAGCATTCTTCCAGTTATAATTTTGGTTGATCAGGAATCAGTCAAATGATGCATCCTGAGCCAGTAAAGAAGGCTGCTTCCGATTCATCTAGCAACTTAAGCAACCCTATTAAAATACTTGTGCACCCCTGATATGGCAGGAAGATCTATAGTAAGACTATCACCTTACTGTCTACTGAGGTTTATGCATAAATTCTGTATTGTTTAAAAATAGCCAATCTGAGTCAGCTGAATCTAAATCCTGAAATGTGTGTGTGTGTGTGTGTGTGTGTGCGCGCGCACGCACGCGCACGCGTGTGTGTGTGTGTGTGTGTGTGTGTGTGTGTGTCTGTGTGTGTGTGCTCACCCATCATGAGTATTGTCAGGTTACCAGACACAGATATTCATAAAGATGGAATACTATCTGGTAATGTATATTGTGCCCAATGGGCCAGATGGGGCTTTACTAGCTATATGGGTGCAGTCTTTTGTACCAAGGAAAATCAGTAGATATGCTAGACTGTTGAATGTTTATGCAGTGCTGTAACAATCGTGGTAAGTACTAGAGGACATTATGGCACCACATGTTTTCAGTGATTGCTTACAATATAATGGTAACAGTTGGCTGGGGATATCAACCTACCCCTGGTAGATTAGTTGAATTTTCTTGCAGCCAGAGTGTGGAAAGATTGTACTAAACAGAGATGTCATTGGCTGGGGGATTCAAGTCTGCATGACACAAATCACAGGTGAGCTATAGTGCAATTTGTTTCACTCCTGTACTGATAGACAAGTTCCTGACTTGTGCCACTGGCAGAACACACTGTCTATTACACAGCCCCATCTGACTCACTCTTTTGATAGATTTATAAATATGGAACACACCACATTATTTCTGTGTAATGTGTCAGTCCTATTTCACATTGCACCATCCATTTAACTTGGGCTAAAGTTCATGCACTTTAAAGCTTAACTGATACCACATTATCCGCTCATTATTTTTACAGTAATTTATAGTGTTCATGAACCTGATACAAAAATGTGACACAACATCCTGCATACCATCAATAAACATGTTATAGGAATCTGGTACAAACATGTGACGCAATATCCTGCTTACCATCAATAAACATGTTATAGGAAACTGGTACAAACATGTGACACAATATCCTGCATATCATCAATAAACATGTTATAGGAATCTGGTACAAACATGTGATACAATATTTTTGCATACCATCAATAAGCATGTTATAGGAATCTGGTACAAACATGTGACACAATATCCTGCTTACCATCAATAAACATGTTATAGGAATCTGGTACAAACAGGTGATGCAATATCCTGCTTACCATCAATAAACATGTTATAGGAAACTAGTACAAACATGATGGAATATCCTACATACCATCAATAAACATGTTATAGGAATCTGGTATAAACATATGACAGAATATCCTGCATACCATCAATAAACCTGTTATAGGAATCTGGTACAAACACGTGATGCAATATCCTGCTTACCATCAATAAACATGTTATAGGAATCTAGTACAAACGTGATGGAATATCCTACATACCATCAATAAACATGTTATAGGAATCTGGTACAAACATGTGACACAATATCCTGCATGGGTCTATATTAGAACATCGAAATTTCATTATTTCAACTGTTCTAACATCGACCCCTATTCAGTGAATGCTGACATCATCGAACATTCAGAACAGTGAATTTTTTCCTAGGGAAAAATTTGCTGTTCCAAAACACATACACACAACACAAGCACACCAAACAAACAGCAATCCACACACATACACCCAAAATCTTACAGCTAACCCTAAACTAAACTATACAAGCACCACTAACTATCCACTTACCTTAACCCAAACCCTAACCCTAAGGTCCATCACTATCGCACACTCACCTCACCTGCGCCCTAACCCTAACTCACCTAACCCTCACATCCACACAATCGCACACATATCTCCCTCGCGCCCTAACCCTAACTCACCTAACCCATGTCCAATCGCACACTTACCTGAACCCGACCCGTACCTTTCCACCACAGCGCAGAAAATAGCAAAACGACAGAAACGGACAACCGAATTCTTTCCCTAGGAAAAAATTCGGTTATCTGTCATTTCTCTATTTTCAGCATTTGCTGAATAGGGGTCAATGTTAGAACGTTCGAAATAATGATATTTTGACATTCTAATATAGACCCATCCTGTATACCATCAATAAGCATGTTATAGGAATCTGGTACAAACATGTGACACAATATCATGCGTACCATCAATAAACATGTTATAGGAATCTGGTACAAACATGTGACAGAATATCCTACACACCATCAATAAACATGTTATAGGAATCTGGTACAAACATGTGACACAATATCCTGCATACCATCAATAAGCATGTTATAGGAATCTGGTATAAACATGTGACACAATATCCTGCTTACCATCAATAAACATGTTATAGGAATCTGGTACAAACAGGTGATGCAATATCCTGCTTACCATCAATAAACATGTTATAGGAAACTAGTACAAACATGATGGAATATCCTACATACCATCAATAAACATGTTATAGGAATCTGGTATAAACATATGACAGAATATCCTGCATACCATCAATAAACCTGTTATAGGAATCTGGTACAAACACATGATGCAATATCCTGCTTACCATCAATAAACATGTTATAGGAATCTAGTACAAACGTGATGGAATATCCTACATACCATCAATAAACATGTTATAGGAATCTGGTACAAACATGTGACACAATATCCTGCATGGGTCTATATTAGAACATCGAAATTTCATTATTTCAACTGTTCTAACATCGACCTATTCAGTGAATGCTGACATCATCGAACATTCAGAACAGTGAATTTTTCCTAGGGAAAAATTTGCTGTTCCAAAACACATACACACAACACAAGCACACCAAACAAACAGCAATCCACACACATACACCCAAAATCTTACAGCTAACCCTAAACTAAACTATACAAGCACCACTAACTATCCACTTACCTTAACCCAAACCCTAACCCTAAGGTCCATCACTATCGCACACTCACCTCACCTGCGCCCTAACCCTAACTCACCTAACCCTCACATCCACACAATCGCACACATATCTCCCTCGCGCCCTAACCCTAACTCACCTAACCCATGTCCAATCGCACACTTACCTGAACCCGACCCGTACCTTTCCACCACAGCGCAGAAAATAGCAAAACGACAGAAACGGACAACCGAATTCTTTCCCTAGGAAAAAATTTGGTTATCTGTCATTTCTCTATTTTCAGCATTTGCTGAATAGGGGTCAATGTTAGAATGTTCGAAATAATGATATTTTGACATTCTAATATAGACCCATCCTGTATACCATCAATAAGCATGTTATAGGAATCTGGTACAAACATGTGACACAATATCATGCGTACCATCAATAAACATGTTATAGGAATCTGGTACAAACATGTGACAGAATATCCTACACACCATCAATAAACATGTTATAGGAATCTGGTACAAACATGTGACACAATATCCTGCATACCATCAATAAGCATGTTATAGGAATCTGGTATAAACATGTGACACAATATCCTGCATACCATCAATAAGCATGTTATAGGAATCTGGTATAAACATGTGACAGAATATCCTACACACCATCAATAAACATGTTATAGGAATCTGGTACAAACATGTGACACAATATCCTGCATACCATCAATAAGCATGTTATAGGAATCTGGTACAAACATGTGACAGAATATCCTACACACCATCAATAAACATGTTATAGGAATCTGGTACAAACATGTGACACAATATCCTGCATACCATCAATAAGCATGTTATAGGAATCTGGTATAAACATGTGACACAATATCCTGCATACCATCAATGAGCATGTTATAGATCATCCTTAAGCATTATGCCTTCTTTCTTTACGAACTACAAGCTATTTCTGTGACCATATTGCTATACCATGAGATTTTAAGTCTTCCATATTGTGTATATGAATCCCAGATTTATAAAAAGTACTTAGATTATGACTGCTTGTCATTTCAGTATTAAACATTTATCATATTAGAATCAAAGAGCAACAGTAATGTGCTGATGGGCAGCCAATGATCTTAGAACTTTGCTGTTAAACCCCCTCAAATACTAGATTAATCTTTCCCTCCTTTAAACAGCAGTATTACATAGTTATTATGTGAAAAATTATCTGGAATAACTCAATGAATGACTTCTGAGTAAAGGCTGCTTTAGAGCCTGAGCTGAATTTAATAAAACTAGATTATTTTTTTAGCATTGCATTTTCTGACATGAAAGTTTGCGAACTTACTATCTGCAGTTATTTTTTTGCTTAATGTTCCACAATGTTTCTTTTCATTTTATATGGAAGAAATATTTGCAGCCTTTAAAGTAGTTTGAAAGATTATATATGACAAGTAATTATGATATTATTACTTTACATTGTGCATGTACAAATAATCTTCAATATGCATTATTACTCTCATTTTACATTATTAATGTTTAAAACCATGACATGCTGTTAGAGTGGCATGTTTGCTTATTTAGCAGGTTATCGTTTGTATATGGCTCTTATTTCTGTTCATCTGCTCCTTACATACATATGAGTAATTCAATCCTTTATTTCTTATCAAACCTTTCTGTTGTAAATCTATTTACTTTAGTTTGCTTTATGTTTGCATTAGTGAATTATTACTTAAAGGAAACTGATACAGTTTTTATAATGTAAGATATATCAAATGCATGTGATGATCTTTATTTAACAGCTACTTGGTTCACCTCAAGTATTTTGTCCAGTATGCTTTTTCAATCCATCTCAGCTGACCATCAGCATCCCTGCCATGAGTCAGAAACCCCACTTCCCCCAGTGCATTGCATCCCATACAGATGCTAATGGAGTGCCAGCCTGAGAGAACAGTCATCCAGGTAGCCATTGAAGAATTTGTGCCCTTGCTGAGGGGGTGGGGAATTGCATCATGCCAACATGCCAACACAACTGCTCACATTTCAGGATCAGACTTTAATTGCTACCAGACTGAGGGAGCTACTGCTCCCCCCCCCAAGCACTGTAGAAACAATGAGTACATTTGTATTAAACTCTATTCCTGTCTCTAGGTACTAGACACAAGAACCTGCATTATCACAGAGGTGTGTTATATCTTCCACCTTTCACTTGTACTTATACATATATGCTTGTGAAGGCTACTGTTGCTGGCTTGGCAGTGCCAAGCCCACATCCCTGGTCTTTGCTGTTGTTATTAATTGTAAATTCCTACAGTTGCTTAATGACAAATCAATCAGATGTATGTACCTTCCCTTCCCGACAGGATGGGTGAGCCTTTCTTGAGCTCTCCCTCCTGTTCTCCTTACTTGGATCATCCAGTACCCAGACCACTACACTCACCGAGGTTTATATCTCTGCCGGGCTAATTATTCTAAAATAATCCTATTTTTACCTTACCAGGTCAAAAGCTATTCCAGTAGCCTACCACAAAACTGTTTCTGTAGACAGTATCTGTGATCCTGTTGTTCGTCCACACACTTTCTGAGCATTAGAAACTGATGTACAGTCTAAAATCTTACTGAATATTGTTTCTGCTATCATACAAGGAATGTTACTGCAAACCAGGTGCCCATTTACCGTAGACGATGAGAGTGTCTGATATGGTCCCATGGATTTTGCAGTTCATGTAATAATATTCCCTATGATAACCCTAGTACAATTATATAAGTATACACATCTAGTACAGTTATACAAGTATACTCCCCAAAAATATAGATGTTGTGATAAAAGTTATAATTGCTGCTGTACAGGCTGTCTCTTTCTTCCGATCCTGCCAGTTTTTATGGCAGTGCTAGTCTGTATGTTTATTTAAATTCTAAGAGATGCAGACCTATATCTAATCACAGTGCAATCTTAGTTTACCTCTCTTAGCTTTTTATTGCTGCTGGTAACATGGAAATGTTAATATTATGACCCTACAGGGTATATGGCTTTCTGATTTGGATACTTCATGACTTTGGAGTACAGGCTACTATAGCCTTCTTGAAGAGCAATGATTGGTCAAACATCTCCATTTGACTAACTTTAGGGATCTAAAAATGAGCAGAATAAAAGTGCTCAGTGCATCCTCTTGTATTACAGTGATCTCGCTTTATACCACAGCCTGACACTGCATTCAGTCATACTTATGTGGCCACAGTTGACAAAAAACACATATCAATGCAATATATACACAACTTCATCTAATTCCATACATTTTGAAATGGCTGGAGCATTGACTGTGTAGTGCACAACTGCACTGCTCTTCTTTTGTTCTTCAATGTATAACAATTTTCAGAGTTAGATGGTGAGATACTTTTCAACCTCTTAGTGCAAGAAATTTGGACAAAGCCTAAAATAATGGGGGGACAAAGAGCCAAAAATAGGGACAGATTTTAAATATTGCTGTTGGGAGGAACAGGATTTTTATCAACATGCATTTTCTGAAGGATATAAGTATGAAACACAAATGTATGTCATTTTTAGTGACTTCAATCCTCAGTGTTTTATCAGAAAACCACACATTTTATGAGGAACAGAACAAAATATGACGCAAAAATCTGGCCATTCTGCAAAAATCTGGACAATTGGGAAGTATGACTGCCAAACCTCACTAAATGATGTCTATAGTCATTTCTGCTTTAATGCTTTATCCATTGTGTTTCTTTGTATGACATTCTATGCAATTAGGTATTAAATCATGTTCAGAAATGAAAAAGTAACAACTGTATAAGGCAGACAATAAGAGAAAACATAAGACAATACAGAAGAACTGTTCTACGTATTCTGATGTTATGCATAAGTTCTTGAAATGCAGCAACCTGGAGGATTTCAAGGTTTCATTCTAAAATTCTAAAATCCAGCAGCTCCTTAATGAATAAAGTGGTTTCTGACCACTTCTGTTACTGCAAAGGCACTCTGTTTTAATAAGAAGAACTTAATATTGTTATATCATTACCCAACTCAGTCAGCAACTTATTGAGTTACATTTTATAGCTACAGCTTCAGCTTTAATGCCTAGCTAGTGCCACAGGGGTGTACTGCAACGTTTTCTGTAATTCCATTTCCATGAAAGAAATGTTGGCTAATGCAAACAGCAGCTAGAGGTCCCACTGCACTGTTAACAATTGACCGTTTTTAAGCAGGGCTTTAAACAGCAAGAATAAAAAGATAGATGACTTTAATAACACTTTCTAAAGGCAGCTAAATACTGCAATTTTGTCTTAAAATAATAGCCAATGCTTATGGTGATTGTGACGTGATTATTGGTGCTGTCATGTCCAGTATTTGCTAGGTGTTCAAACACTCTGAATACATTACAATTAATGTCTGCTTGGTATACAATGTGCTGATTCATGGATTGCATTAAGATGGACTTTAAACAAATGCAGGAAGTAGGTAAGATTTATTGTAGGCATTCCCACTGCGGCTAGGTTCACTGCTTGTTAGCTGCTGATATGACTTGGTGATATATGGTTCTAACAAAAGTGCTTTAACATGTACAGCTGTATCAGCCTGGATAAAACCAAAAGAATGCAGTCCAAACCATATTTATTTTCCATATTCAATCATAAGCCCTGTAAATCCTGCATTTAATGAGCAATGCAAGTTCTTAAGGCCCTAAGCATGTCACAACTACAATACACAAGTACATCCATAGGACCTACTGTACAATATTATGAGTCAGTACTGATTAAAGACAGATACTGAAAGAATTCACCATGAACTGTTGTCACAGATTTAATAGCAATACAGGACTAAGCGCTTTCTGTCCTTATAGCGTAACACTTTGAGGAAGCTCCATTATAAGGAACGAAAACACTTGTCTTGTATTCCTATCACATCTGCGACAACATTTTTCTGGTGGATTCTTTTTGTATCTTGTTATTTACAGCTATCTTTTTAGTTCTCTGATTAAAGACATACTGAAAAACAGTTATAAAGATTGAGGAAAAAAGGCCATGCCAGTGTGGGGGGTTAACTCTACTCAGTGTTAATTATATGGCAATATAGTCTCGACTCTTGTTTTTAATATTTTTATTATTTAGTTCTTAAAATGGAATCAAAATAAATCAAACAAGCATTTACTCATCTTTATTTACAATTATAAATGTCATCTTTATCTGAGTGGTTTAGTTTAGTTATCAATAAATTGTTTTGCAAAATATGCAACAATATTCTACAGCTGAATGTTTTTACACAGTAATGTTTCTGTATCTGTACTGCTGACTGTTTGTTTCTGCTTCCTAAACCAAATATCTATCTTTTACTACATCTCTGTGTATTTATGCACGCACTCAGAATTCCTCCATTAGCAAATAAAATTAAGTAATTTCAAAATTCTTATGAATTAGTGCCATCATTTCTGAATGAACAGCTGTGATGCAAGAAAATGATTATTAAACCACTGTGTTGATGTTATCATAGATTCAGATCAATAAAGACAATACAACAGGCAATGCATTTGATGATTCCTATAAAGCATTAAACACTGAAGAACTTCTCTTAGCAACATACTAGTTCACTATACAAATGTTAAGACCCTTCAGTGAATGAAAAACATCCATATTTGCTGATGTGTCTGTCTATCCTCATGTATTTTATAGTAACCAGATGGGTAGACTGAGCCAGAAACATACTGCTTTTACCCACAAACCTCCAAATTAAATAAATAAAACACTGTTATAACAAACTGTTAACAGTTATGTAATTAAAATACAAAATGAACCACAATCATACCTCTCAACCTCTTAGTGCAAGAAATCTTGACAATGCCTAAAATAATGGAGTCCAAAAATAGGGACAGATTTTAAACATTGCTCATTTAACTTAGAAAGCTGCCAGAATAACAGGATTTGTGTTAGCATACAATTCCTGAAAGATAGGAAGTCTGAAGCTCAAAAGCACATCATGATCAAGTGACTTCAGTCCTCAGTGACTTGCCAGAAAACAACATATTTCATAAGGAACAGACCACAAGTAAGATGCAAAAATCTGCACATTCTGACAGTTGAGACAATGACCACAATAGACTATCTGCATCTAACATTGATTTATATAGAACTAGTATAAATAATCTATTACCTATTTGTTAACCAGGTAAGCTCATTGAACACAAAGTCCCTTTCCAGTGTCAACCTGGGAATACTATTTGTCTAAATTACTTGCTCAGAGTCACACAGCAGGCAAGTGGAGATGGAAGGAATCAAACCCTATACTCCTGACAACAGGAAGTAGTGAATTTACAACTTAGTGCCTTAATCCTCCATGTTAACTAGCAGGCATAAATCTTAACTCTTCAATGATTTTATCTACTGAGATCTGTAAATAAAAAGTAACAAAGATTCAAGACAAAGCAATGAGGCAGGCGCAGAGTCTATTGTACATTGTGAAGTAGCAGTGTAAATGACATTGCTATAGAGATATGACACAAAGCAGAATTAACCATGCTGTCCATTGTTAAAGTAACTTCTTAACTGTATTTTCAATGCAGGACAGCTTTATGATGAGGATTAAGTCTGGATATAAAACCTGGGAGAAATTTAAATTATGTAATGTAGTGCAAGATGGTATTCATTAAGTACTGCCTCGAGTGCAGCTGGCAGTTAAGTAATGACTATCAGTAGACAGCAGTGGTGCTTGCTGCAGACACATAACTAGTATCTGCAGTAGACAGTAGCAGTCTTTACTGCAGGCACATAATTAGTGACCGAAGTAGGCAGTGATGCTGTTTACTGTAGACACATAACTAGTGCCTGGATTGCATAATCGCAATGTTTGCTGAAGGCACATAATTAGTGTCTGGGGTAGGCAGTAACACTGCTTACTGCAGGCATGTGATTAGTATATGGATTAGATAGCAATGGTCTTTCTTTACAGTAGTATGTAATTAATTGATGGTATTTGCTGTAGGCACATAACTAGTGTCTAGATTAGACAATAGCAATGTTTGCTGCAGGCAAGTAATTAGTGTCTGGGGTAGACACTATCAATGTTTGGGAGGCACATGTTTAGTATCATAGTAGACACCGGTGGTGTTTTCTGCAAGCACATTATTATTGCCTGGGATAGGCAGTAGCAGTGTTTACTGCAGGCACATAGTTAGTGTGTGCTATACACTAGTGAGGTATGCTGCAGATATGTAATTAGTTTGTGGGAGTATACAGTAGTGAGGTATGCTGCAAATACATAATTAGGGTGTGGGAGTATAGAGTATTGAGGTATGCTACTGATACATAATTAGTGTGGGGGAGTACACAGTAGTGAGGTATGCGGCAGATATATAATTTGTATGTGGGAGAATACAGTAGTGAGGTATGCTGCATAAAAGTAATTTGTGTGTAGGGTATGCTGCAGATACATAATTTGTGTGTACGGGTAGACATTAGTGAGGTATGCTGCAGATACGCAATTAGTGTGAGGGAATACACAGTAGTGAGGTATGCTGCAGATACTTAATTTGTGTGTGGTGGTAGACATTAGTGAGGTATGGCGCAGATATGCAATTTGTGTGTGGGGATAGACAGTAGTGAGGTATGCTACAGATAAGTAATTTGTGTGTGGGGGTAAACAGTAGTGAGATATGCTGCAGATACATAATTTGCATGTGGGAGTATACAGTAGTGAGGTATGCTGCAGATATGTAATCACTTTGTGGTAGTATGTGGCAGTGAGGTATGCTGTAAATACATAGTTACTGAGTGGGGATAGACAGTAGTGAGGTATGCTGCAGATATGTAATTAGTGTTTGGGGGTAGACAGTAGTGAGATATGCTTGCTGCAGGCATGTAGTATTTGGGGCAGATGGGAGTAATGTTTTCTGCGGATACATAATTTGTGGCCTTTGCCTATGTCATGTGCACTAGTCAGTGATGTTCCTTTACTACACTTACTGCACACATACTCCTTCTGTTCTTGCAAGCCATGTTTGGGAAAACGCAAGCACACATAATACTTCTCAAACCTGGCATTGTACTGTACTTGCTAGCTCTTTTATCAGTCTGGGAATGTATGAGAAACACCATTACTGACTATCCCAGAGACTAATTATGTGCCTGCAGCAGACACAACAAATTATATGCCTGCAGAAAACATTACACCTGTCTGCTTCAGACACTACATGCCTGCAGCAAACACCATTACACTCTACCCCTACAGATGAATTATGTATCTGCAGCATACCTCACTGCTGTATACTCCCACACACTAATTACATATCTGCACCATGCCGAACTACGGTATACTCCAACACACAAATAATGTATCTGTATCATTTGTTTCCTAGCCCTCAACCCTGTAGGAAGTTCTGTAGTATATGGGGTTTGCATTGATTGGCACATGCTGGCAGCAGAACTGACTGAATGGCCTCCAGGCCATCTATGAGAAGGGGCCATGTGCTCTATATAGACACATGATGCAGAACATTGTAGTGGGGGCAAGCCTTTTAGTAGAATGCCACAAGATGATTAGCTGTTGGGGGGTAGGCCTGCCAGACAGCACAACCTTTACTGGTTCTTGAAGCTGTTAAAGGTTATTGCAATAGTTTTATTAAATAAAAAAGAAAAACAGAGAAAAGAACATATGTGAGTGATACAGGTAGATGCACTTGAGGGGCCAGCTAAGCATTCCTCTGAGCACTCAATTGGGAGCATGTTGTAGTGTGCACCTTGATGTGTCCACTGATAGTAGTTCCCTGACATGGGGAGAGGGTTGACAGGACTATAAGATGAGTAGGCAGTCCTTGAGATTGGCTGGGGTTACCATGGTATGCCCATTTTTGTACTTCTTCACAGAATGTCCAGATTTTGTCTTATGACTTGCTCTTCTCCTTGTAAACCTTATGGTTCCTTGCACATTACTGAGGACTGATGTCAATAAGTAATGGCAGACAAATGAGTTTCAAAATGAATACCCTTCAGAGATGCATGATAATGCAAAACATATTCTAGCAGAGCGTCCAGATGTTTCCTTAGGAATTAGTCTGTTCCCAATAAAATGTGTGGTTTCTGGCCTATGAATGAGGAGTAACGTTATTAAATAACAGACAAGTGAGTTTCAGAATTAATAAATGTCAGAAGTACATGCTGAAGCAAAACTTGTTATTCTAGCAATTTTCTAAGTTTATAAGAGTAATATTTAAAATCTTTTCCTGGTTTAAGTGAGTTGGAAGTTAAAATAATAAAGTAATAAAACAATTAAAGTTATATTAAAGTCAATGTTTTAGTGATTCAGACAACTAAGTGGGTGGAGGGGGAGAATTCTGATTGTTGTAGCCACTGGTGCCTTTTTCTTTAGCATTATCCAGTAGAAAAGGGGATGTGGCAGGGCAAGCCTTTCAACTGTCTGGAAGTCTGCAGGTTGTCCATTGGTTTACTTGTTGATATGTATCTCAGACAGCTGGTGATCAGGGCAAGTAATGCCATTATAGTCAGTTGCTAAGAGTGGCTTGTGGGGCAGACAATGCCAGTATGTGCACCTTCCATCAATTCACTCAGTGTAAGGAGCTGTATTTCAACTGTTTCTGTTTTGGGGCTTTGTCTCACTGCCACAGAATTATCTGCTTGGTGCAGTAAGATAAGCCATAGTGCTAGTACCTTCCCAGGCCTTGTGTGAGGGCAGCTATAAGGAAAGGGGTAGCTGGTATTGGGGAGCAGAGGAGAAGTTGTTGGTTGATAGGAAGTAGAATAGGAAAGAGGGCGAGGGAGAGAGGTGGTTGCTAGAAAGTGGTTGAGACCTGGGTCAATGGGTTTGAATAGGGCTGATGGAAGGCAGGGGAGGTAGTGGTGTGGAGGTAATAATGTTCTTTTTCTTGCAGCATGGAGGGGGGGGGGGGGTTCAGGCATTGAAGGAGCACTGGACTAAGATCATGGTACAGGCTGAGGTCTTATTCATGGAAGTGGCTGAACCATTTCAACCAGCTAGTGAACTCACCACAAAACATGAGTGGAGTGTCCAAAAAAAAGTGCAAGACATCAGCTGAGTATCCCAGCAAAGGAACCCCAAACATGAGAGAAAGAACTCAAAGGAATAAGCAATGGTCCAATGCAACACTGGTGGCGGAGCCCCAGCCATCAGCATGTACTATTTTTGAAGAGTAAGGGGATGCAGGGCAGGATATATTAGTTGCTAATATATGTCATGGTTCTTGCAAAAGTTGAAGAAGCCATACAGGTGCAGGGTTGAGGATGACAAGGGCAAGAGCAGCTCACCTAGTGCGAGACAGTCAGAGATGAGCTAGAAGAGGGACAGGACATCTAAGTGGTTGTCAGGATGCTGGTGCTTGCACTATCATTCGGGGTTCTGTTTAGTCCCAGAAAGCCTGCAGGACCAAGGCATGAGGGATCTCCTCCAGACTGGCAAAGGAATGTAAGCTTTTATGATGGGTGAGATGGGTATTTGCATAATGCCTTGTATCCTCCTTTCTGTGAAGGAAAAGATACGGAGAGGGGAATTTGTGGATGTGGCAAACTCAGTAGTTGCAAACAGGCTGCGGAGGATTGCAGAGGCTGAAGCCTCAGGGGCAAAGGACATGATGACACTAGCAGGCTTGGGTAAAAGGAGGCTAGGCAGGCTTAGGGCCAGGACTTTGGGATAATAGGGTGTTAGTCTTTAACTATATGATGACAGTTATCTTATAGAAATATTCTTCACTCAGTACTCTTTTGCTAGAATATTTTCCAACTAATGAGGAGCACAGTGTTTATTGGCTGACAGCACTTTATTGCAGTAAGACCAGCATTCTCGGAAGTTGAAAGCAGTGGATAGCTCATTGTGATGCCAGTTATTGGCTCAACATGATGATGAATAGAGTTGAGAAACAGATCAAAACTCTAGTGGGTGAAAATGTGAAGAACAGTCGAACATGTTGGGCTTTTAATGTAGGAAGATATATTTGGCCTTCCTGTATTCGATCGTGTTTGCTCTGTATACAGAAACCCAAACAGAGAGATGAGATGTTGGTATAAGGGAGGGGCAGGTGTCCAAGCAACATCCATGCCTCAGGGCATTAGCAATCAGGCTATGATAGAAGAATTGTAAGTAAGATGGAGGGGTTTCTTGCACTTTCAGGGAATGGCCAGAGGACTAGCCACCCCACTTTCCCATTAGAATGAATGTTTTGAATCGCTATTGCAGGACTACATTGATAAGGCTGCAGCTTGGAAGTTAGTGCAAGGATTTTTGCTAGGTTTTCCATTAGATCAAGGATGGGGGGAGTAGCAAATCATTTGGTCAGAATTTCAAATCCTTGAGGAGTAGGGATGAGGAAGCACAGCGTTTGCTTTACAAGAAGAAGAAGGTGGTGGGTAGGGTGTTAAGCCCATTTGAGATTCCTCTTTTTCTACTTTTTAAAATCTCTTCATTGAGTTTAGTTCTCAAGAAGAGGCTAAGGGAATCTCAGTTAACTCACAACCTTTCTTCACGGATGAGGGACCAGTGAATGGCCACAACTATTAGGAATATATGAGTCATTATGCATTTATGGATGATATGGTCAGGCTTATCAGTTGTTTTAAAGATCCCTCATAAGTTAAGTTGGTTATTGAAGCTGCATTATGGTTCCTACCCATATAGGAATCACAGTGACCATACTTAGTTATGTCTCTGGGGTATCTTTTATTTTGACAAGGCAATACAGATGGGTTGTATATGGGTGTGTGCTGCTTTTCAGAAGTTTAGAATGGCTCTGCATTAGATTTGACGAAGGCAGGACACTCAGCCAATGGGCATTTGTTGTTTGGATGAGTTTTGCTGATCTGGGATGGCCTGGAAGAATCAGAATTAGGCATGCAATGCTTTCATAGGTTCATAGGTATACACTTGGCTAACAACCATAAGGATCTTTACAGGCCTAACAAAGCTTCCCAAATGTGTGTGTGTGTGGGGGGGGGGGGGGGGGCAGAGCCTAGATGGCTAACTGGTAGCAGCATCTTTTTAGAGCTCCATAAAACTATACTAGAAAATAGGGAAAACTTAATTTCATCAATTAGAAACAGGAAAACTTTATCAATGAACTTCTAAACTGCAACCTTAACAAATATCAAGAAATTCTGGTGAGTTTTTCCTGTCAATATAAATTGGAGATATTCACAACTGTGTGAAAATGGCTAGCTCAAAGAACTCTCACACAGATACTACTCTGAACAAAGAGATTCAAGTTATGTCTTCTACTCTGCATGCGCTGTCCTTGAAAATGGATAGATTCACAGACAATCTGGAAAACCTAAAGGGAAACTGTCAAAAACAAACTGATGTACTTAATGAAATATTACAATAGCGACAAAATAAAATAACTGATATAGAAACTTCTCTAACTGACATTGATGGGAGACTCAAAGAAGAGGAAAATCAGTCAGAATTTTTACTACATCAAAATAATTGGCTAATAAACAAAACAGATGATCTGGAGAATAGGGAGAGGAGAACAAACATAAGAATCTTTGGTCTTCCTGAGAAAACAGAAGGAAAGGACATCATAACATTTTTAAACTCATGGCTTCCTGAAATGCTTGACTTAAAGGAGGGACTTTCAAATGGAATAGAGAGAGCTCATAGAGCCATTGGAAAACCACAACGTTCTTTATCCAAAACACCTCCAAGATCAATTGTCGTAAAAGTTCTGTCATATCTAGATAAAGGGCTTATATTAAATTCTGCCTGGAGGAAAAGTCCCCTAACATACAAACAAAGTCAGATAAGATTTGATAATGACTACTCAGCAAGAGTGCTAGAGCTAAGGAAAAAAACATAAACAAAACAAAATAAAAGCGCAACCAGTCTATTCTGCTAAAATCAGAATTTTTCACACAAATGACTGGAGAACTTTCAATAATTTTGAGGAAGAATCATCATTTATCAAAAACAATGACATCATCACCATCCCTGAAGAAATGGACTGGTCTACCACATCTAATCTGAAAAGATCCTCAGAGAAAAACACTTGGACTGATGTGAAGAAAAAGAAACCGAGAACAGAACTTAAAACTACTGAATCTCTTAAATCTCTCAAAGATTCAACTAAGATATAGGATACTGATACAACAACAAAACAAGTATGTATTCTATTTATTTTACTGATTATAACATATTGATAATTTCCTTCTTTCTGTTAGAATATATTCTTCTTCTTTCTGCTTTTCCCGGTTAGGGGTCGCCACAGCGGATCACATATCTGCTCATGATTGGCAGTGGAGTTTTTGTCAAGTTGCCAGAAGGCGCACACACGCACTCACACCTAGGGCCAATTTAGAGTGTCCAATCCACCTATAGCATGTCTTTGGGATGTGGGAGGAAACCGGAGCACCCGGAAGAAACCCACGCGACCACAGGGAGGACATGCAGACTCCACACAGAAGGCACCCCAGCCGAGGATCGAACCGGGGAACCTCTTGCTGTGATGCAACAACACTAACTGCTGCACCACCGTAGCCGCCCCTATTAGAATATATATCTGAAACCTGGCATTTAAACAAATGAAAACTAAAAGTTTAATACAACAGTACAGTTATAGCAACTTGAAAAAAGAAAGTTTAGCAGTCATAAAGTAGTTCATTAAATAAACGAAAGAAATATATGATTGACTGAATCTTTCTTATGTGTTACAAAACATTTTAATTGATTTATATTTGAGTAACTTGCTTGTTGACTGATATGCAAATATATATAAGGTATTTTACACAAGCGGCTTTATCAGCTTTATTCTCCTAATATAACTTAATACACTTATAACAGTCTAATCAATGGCTCCTATTTCTTAAAAAAATGTACTAGGCCAGTTTGATTAAACTCGAGAACCTATATTTGACAGCTTTTTCTCTGAGACACCCACATGCATATATAACCGTTTTTTTTTTCTTCTTCCTTTCCCTTTGTTTTTTTTTCCATTCACATTAATAAGAGCTTCTCTCACACTGATTTCAAAAAAAAAAAAAAACTCAAGTAGAATCCAATACTGTGCAGCTATCGTGTGGAGTATGCTACAATAAAAAATGTAAAGTTAACCTGCAGATAATACACACAAATGGACACGTGATGCACATAAATTGCCTATTTTGAATATATGATAGGTTATTCACTTACAGGGTAGCCTTCTGGATGTGAGATTAGTAAATGTTTCTCTTCATGCCTAAATTATAAGAGAATTTGTATTAATCAGTAGCATTACTGCTTGTATTTCCTAAGAGACAGGTTTAGATGTGGAAATGCATAAATAGCGTATTAACGTATATACGCATTGCACTTTATCTTCGCGTACTTCCCAGCAGGGAGAAAAAGGTTAAGACAGTAGATTTTGCATTTTTAATGTACTCATATGGCATTATATTGGGAACATTAGCAGAACACATTATCTAGTTCCCTTCTGGTATTTGTGATTTGTTTTCCAGACTCCAAATTATGTATTAGGCCAGTTGTCACAATGGGATACATTTGGGTACAGTTTTGTTGGATAGGTAGACAAAATGGTAAGAGGAGGGTGCATATTTGGGGAAGAGTGATTGGTGTGGCATGTACTTGGTGACGAGCCCCCATGCATTGCAGTGGCATCTTGAATCAAAGAGTTCTGTTTGTGTTTAAGACAGAGATTGGTAGGTCTGTGCCTTTCTCCACAGTATACATATACTTAGTGTTATTGCACTACATTAACAGATGAATAACAGTACATTGACCTAGACAGTGAATTTGTTGAGATTGACCACAGCTCAGTGTTGTTTGTTGGGTGGACTGTTCTTCTTAGGTTACAAATGATTTTGCAAGAATAGATTTAACACACTATTGTGAAATCTGTAGATATGGAAGGGTGCATGATGGAATGTAGAAATTCATATGCACTGCGCCCTGTCTCTCCTAGTAGGGAGAAAAGATTTTAAGGTAGTGGATACCGCATCCTGAATGTGCTGTTGCTGCTTACTAGTGGAACATTAGTGGGATTCATTATCTGAAACCCTTAGGGAATGGTTTGCTTACAAGACTCCAGACTATATATCGATCGGTTTGTTACAGTATGGTGTTGTTGCGGAATGGCGAAGGACAGTGTATTGACATACGTATGTACTGGGCCCTGTGCTTTCATGCTTCCTTGTGAGAAGAGGGAATTTGAGGTGGTAAATATCACTCCTTGAAAGCTCTGTTGCTGCATATTAGTGGAATTTTGATAGACATTGTCTAAACCCTGGAAGAATGTTTTATTTTACTGACTCTAATTTATTTTTTGATGATTTTTTACAATACTGGGGCTACCCCACTCTATAGCACAAGTGCATTATTAAACAGAACTCTACTCACTATTTTCAAATACATTGATTACAGTCATTCTCCAAAAGAAATCTTGTTAAATTTGCTTTATCATTATGAACCTACCATAACTCTCAATAAAGGGTAATAATCCTTTGTCCATAACTTTATTTCAATACTACAGTTTACATAATTGAATTAGTCTCAGGAAAAGAAGCATATTTGTTCTTAGATGAAACATCAGCGATCTTAATGAAGTGAAGGAAAACAGAATCATAACAGATCACATGATCAAACTAAAATAGAAGCCACTGTTTGACATAGAGACTTAACTCTGAAAACTGTGCAATGATTTATTTAAAAAGTCTCTTAAATATTTTTTACCTTCCTAGTATTTATATGTATGTTAATGCAGTATAGTACTGTATGTATGATGTTATATAACAATAGAGACAAATTCATAGTGCATTAACAGTAACATGGGATAAGTTCAGTGGGATGTTTTCAGATGTATAACTGATGTAAAAAAATAGTTATTACATGTTTGTATCTAGGCTATTAGAGATTACATACGAATAACATATTAAGTAAAACTTAATGACTGCTGAAATATTCAAGAAGGGATATTATACAATGCCTCCTCTAAAACGTGCACGCTGATTGGCCAGCCCAACCAGCGTGCCCGTTGTAAATCCCTCAATATACTAACGGAAAAAGGTCCGGTCACTCGGACTTTTTCCGTTAGTATAAAACACTGTCTCGCTATGTTAAAAGAGTTTAACATAGCGACACAGGTTTAAAAAAAGTAACGCAGATCTCCGTTGCTTTTTTTAAAGCTGTCTCGCTATGTTAAACTCCTTTAACATAGCTTAATAGTAAAAGCAACGGAGATCGCTTTTTTTAAACCTGTCTCGCTATGTTAAATGAGTTTAACATAGCGACACAGGTTTAAAAAAAGTAACGCAGATCTCCGTTGCTTATTTTAAAGCTGTCTCGCTATCTTAAACCCATTTAACATAGCGAGACAGTAAAAAGCAACGGAGATCTTGCATTCTCCGCTTTTGCCCACAGCTCTGATGTACTGCGAGGCATGCAGTACATCAGAACTGCTGAACACCAGACAGCTGCGGAAGGGCAGCAAAGAGGTATAATGCCATTATTTAAGAAAAGTAATTATTTCTTTCTTAAATAATGTCATTAGATAATAGCAATAACTTCTGGGTGTAATGCTGGATTTACCCACGGTTGTCTTTGTTTGGTCCCTCGGGCTTCGCCCTCGGGACCAAACCACGCCAACCGTGGGTAAATCCAGCATTACCCACACCCAGGATGGATTATTGCTATAATAACTCATCTTTATATCAAAAATGATTAGCATGTTGTTGAATGAGCATCAAATCTGTTTCATGAAAGGGAAGTGAATGATCAGTTATAATTTGTTTTGAATGCTGACACACAGAACTATTACTGAAAAGTTGTCTGCAAATTATAGAAGACAGACCTTTTAAGAATCTAGCTATGGAATCCTAATGAATATAAAATATTAGCTCACTCCTCATATAAGAAAAAGACTAGGGGAACACTAAGCCTATGGAAAAAAATGTCACAATTCATCAAAGGACTTTTGTCTATTGTAATAGTAAAATATAATAATAGGGTTTGGACTTTTGCAAATACTTACTGGTTCCCAGGTATAGCAGTAGGGACAGTAAGAAAACATATAGACCTAATTACTAGAATATATATAAGGGAAATGTGATAATAGGAGGAGACTTCAATTGTATCTTGGATAATACAGAGACTTCAACAAAAGAAACCTATGAATTAATAGCACAGAAAAAGCTCTTAAAATGCTGTGGAAGTCTAAATCTAATTGACACATTCAGATATAAAGAAAGTAATTCATTGTCATTCTCACATCAAGATCATAGGTTTGGTACTCAAACTAGAATAGACAAAATATTCATTACCCAAGAATTAAGCACAAAAATAACAAGCTTCTCTTTGATCCCTTGTTCTTTCTCTGATCATAACTCAATAATCCTTAAAATACATACAGAATTTAATAGTTTAGTTTTTATAACAAGAATTCTAGCCTATATCACACAATTAAAGCAATTCAAACCTTGGCTAGATTCAGAGATACAATTCTTCTTAGATATAAACTACATTAATGAAACTAATATACTAAACTTATGGGATACCTTGAAAGCTTATCTGAATGGAAAAATCCTTTCATGGTATAAAAATACATAAAGGAATGGGATTCAGAACTAGATAGCATCCAAAAGCAACTCACAGAATTTAATATCAATGATTCTATAAATCCACAAAAAATAAAAAAAGCAGTCGAGCAATTAAACAAAAAATATAGTGAAATCCTAGCTCATAAAACTAATTTAGCAATACAAAAACTAAAACTCAACTCATACGCTGTATCTCCCAAACATATGCATAATTAGCAGTTAGAATTAAAAGGCAATTGACTGAAAATAATATCTCAAATGTCATTCATGAGGGAAAAACAAACAATAAAAAGTATCAGACATAAGTGATATATTGGATGCCTTTAAATATCATTTTACTAAACATTATAAAGAAGACCCACATCATTCTAATATATCAAATTTAGAGCTAAATTCAACAAAACTAAAAGTAATTCCAGAAAAATTAAAATAAGATCTTCAAAAACAAATCTGCCTAAAAGAAATTACTGAAAAAATTAAGGAAAGCAAAAATAATAAAGCACTGGGAATTGATGGCATAATTAATGAATTGTATAAGATATTTCTAACCTCAGTAATATCTTTATTTCATAAAACATTAAATGAAATACAATTGAAGAATATAATTCCTCCTTCATGGAAGTACTCCTTAATTTCACCTATCTTAAAAGAAAAAAAAGATCCTTTACAATGCAGTTTTTATAGGCCAATTTCAGTACCTAACAATGAGTATAAAATGTTTATGTCAATATTAGTTAGTAGAATCAAAAAAACGTTGATACAAATCATAGATGAAGACCAAACTGGATTTATATATAATAGACATACTCAGGATAACATTCAGAGAATATTAATACTTATAGATTTCTTAAACAGAGACAATCAAGAAGCCATAACAGCAGCATTGGACATAGAAAAAAGCCTTTGACTCCCTCAGGTGGGGATTCTGTTTAAGGCCTTAGAATTATTTAATTTCCCTCTCAATTTTATTTCACTAATAAACATTTATAAAGATAACCTTGCTTATGTAAAACTAGAGCCTTTCACTTCAGAAGCCATTGAAATATCTAGAGGCACAAAGCAGGGTTGTCTGATGTCTCCTATCCTATTTGCACTGGCAATAGAATTATTTGCAACTTCAATATGTAACAATCCCAAAATAAATGATATTGACATACATGGACAGCTTAACTCAAAAATCATGTTATTTGCTGATGACATACTACTCACACTATCCATTTCAGAAGAATCTTTACAAGAACTAGATAAATTAGTAGAAAGATTCTCATCTCTGGACTTTGTTTTAACAAAGCAAAGTCTAATTACATGTGTTTAAACAAAAAAGGAGATTCCTTATTAAATACAAATCATATAATATGTAAACAAGTTTCCACAATAAAATATTTAGGAATAATTCTAAGTGACAATATGGAATCAACATTAGCCTTAAATTGCAATAATATAATAAATATAAAAATACTGTATTTGAAATTTGAAGACAGACTGCAAATTATAAAATGATACTAGTTCCAAAAATAAACCACATTGCAGAAGTCATTCCTATGATACCAAACAGAAAACATTTAAAAGAATTGAATAAAATCCAACTAAATGTTCTTTGGTATCCAAAAAGAAATAGGATAGATTATTCACATCACACCAGAGCTTGGGAAATGGGCAGTATTAATTTTCCAGACATAGAGACATATATAAAAGCTTCTATTTCTAGAATTATCATTAGTTGGTTTGATAATAATTATTCTTCAATTTGGAAAACTGTACATACTATTATTTTCCTAACTGAAAACAAGATAACTAACAATCTTATGTTAAATAAACAAAAAAATATATATTCTGACATGGTATAATGATCAATATTCAATATAATATTCCAAAACCAACTAATTTAAACTACATAAATAACATATATAATTTATTTAGAAGATTTATATATTCTAACACAGACATTAAGATATGGGTAGATTTATTAATACCCTTTAGTTCTACTAAAAACTTATTTAATAAAATTCATAAAAATACTTTAACAAACTGGGAGATGAAAAACGTTATATGTTGGCAACATTGTATAAAGAATTAAAAAGTTTTAGACATTCAACAAATCTAAAATGCATTTAATACATCAAACGCAGATTGGTTGATACTCCAAAGCATATTAACAAACACATGCTCAAGATTTAAATAGAATAATGGTTAATTCTTCATATAAGACTAGCCCTAAATTTATAAGTCTTATGTTTGAAGTCATATATAACAACTATAACTGGACAAATCTGACTTCAAAAATATACAAAACTTTACTGATTTATAAAACCAACCCTAATTTAAAATTTTGTAACATAACTAAAGAATATCAAACTAATCTATCAACTGAAAGTAAAGCTAACCTCTTGTATTCTATTAATTCAACATTTAATTTACAAGTATGGAAAATATATACTTGGAAATTTATACACAGAGCATTTATCACACCAAACAATTTAGCTAAATGTATAACATCCGAAAATACCACTTGTTGGAGATGCTTACTAATGTGTAAAGCAGACTGGATTCATGTTTTTTATGACTGCATTAATATTTAAAAAATTTTGGGAAGGAATTACTAAATTTCTTCAAGCTATTTTCACAGATACCTTTGTTTTAACCAAATCCCTAATTTTCTTAACTGTCAATGATAATACAGAAATGAGTAAAAAAGACTTATTTCTACTATGGTCCATATTAGCAGTGGTGAGAAAATGTATAACAAGAAAATGGAAGTCAACACAAGAACTAATTTGGAAGACTTCTTGAAATTGTTGGAAGAAACTGTATTACTTGAAATCAATGTCAAAGAACTGTTAATTACTCCTAAAAATGGACCAATAATCCTTGGGGGAAAATCCTTGCACTTACTGAGGTATTAAATCTGGACTCCGACTAATCCTTCATGTGTAACTTATTCAAATGTATTGATTGTACAATATATCTTTCTTTATTTATCCGTTTCAATCTTTACATTGTTAATTGTTCAGACCAATTGTACATATTGTATATAGAATGTTATAACATTTGTCTATATAGAAGACTGTGATATTAATTATTATTATATATGGAAAATAAAAAAAAATTTGAAAAGAAAAAGCTTCCCAAATGTATCCAGCAAGTGTTTTTTTTTTGCCGTAGAGATTATTTTAGAGATATATTTTAATGGTTGTATGTAACTTAGATCATTGGTGGTCAAGCATTTATAGTCTACTTATGTCCATTAGAAACACAGGTGCTAGAACAAGGGTGAATTTCTGATTACCCATCCACTGGTCCAGTTTATGTTTGACTATGGTTAGGGAAGAGCTCTATTTCACCTGGATGGGAAACCTGTTCCAGAGAAGGGGTATTCTCCGAGTCACATACCTGTCCTTCCAGAAAGCCCTATTTATGTCACAAGCATGGTTTCAGCCTCTGGATCAGGAAGTTCTGATGCTATTTGTTTTGCAAATATGCAAACGTTTCATCAGAGTGGGAACAAAGGATTCCTTGTATACCAGGCATAGATCACCACTCAACAATCTGTAGGAGCTAGAGTATCGGGATAGGACTTTCGCATGTTGCTTATGCCCTGTATTGTTTTTGTGGGGAACCTCTGTGGCCATTCCAATTGTTCCATGTGCATAGTCAGGTACATACCAAAGTAGGCATTCTGCTCAATGATGGGTCTGATAAGGGCTGAATACAATGAAACAATAACTTCCTTGGACCTGGATGCCATACACTTGTTTATAAGTTGATCAACATAGAAGGATTTCCTTACTACTTTACAAACACATTTGTCAAAAGCAAGTGTACTGTCTACATATCTCCACAAATCCATGACTACTGAGTCTACTCTTAGGAGTGTGTTGTCAATGAGGTAGTTACCTAGAGTAGCCAAATTTCCAAAGAGTACTATTAAACATTACTTGATACTGAGTTTTAACCCATGGTTCTTGCACCAGTTCTTTGTCTATGTTAGCCCTTCCTGGAGAATGTAAGTGTCTTGGGAGGATACTAAGACTGCTCATACTCTGCAAAAATGAGCAGTCTTAGTCAGCCATAGGCCCTTAAATTTGGCCTTGACTTCTGTGAAGTAGCTGAGAAATAGAAGTGGACACAGCAAAGAACCCTGAGTGACTCCACTGCTGATTGGTCTCTTTAGGAAATGGACTCACCTATCCTAACTTCTTTGGTCCTATCTGAGAGCCTGCTTATTATCCAGTGTGTAACATAGGGGTTTATACCCAATTCTGTAGTGTTTGTTTACAATACCTGAGTAGAGTATTGCGGCATATGCCTTGGACAGATTAAGGTAGGCAGTATGAATTAATTTGCCCTCATCCATTGCCTTCATGACCTTCTCAAAATAGTCTACTACATTGAGTAGGAAAGATCTTCCCTGGATGAAATTAAACTGGGTTGGATATGGTGTCTGAAGGTTTCCTTTTTCATTATTTCACTGCCATGGCTTTGCATATGAGACTAGTCAGACTTATGGGTCTGTAGTTTCCAGGATCCATAGAAGGCCAGCACTTGTGCAAAGGGATGAACACTGCAATTCTCCACTCATGTGGCATGAATTCTGACTGGAGCTATGGTTGAAAATTGACTAGTGGCCCTGCTAGGTCATGTTTCATGATGCTGTTTATGAGGCATCATGGGATATTATCGGGGCCCATCTATGTGGTGTTCTTGGCCTTGGAGTATGCATTTAAGACCTTCTCCCTAGTGAAAGTTGGGGGGGGTATGCTTGATGGTATTTCCTTAGTAATGACTGGGAGGAAGAGGGGGATAAAATTGTAGCTGACTGTCAGTCAATATATTTCCTATATCTTCCAGATCAGTGTAGGTGACTTCATTCACTATTAGTTCTGCACATTGTTGCACTACCTTTCATGTTGTAGACCTAGCTAAAGAAAGACTTATGGTTGTCCTTGGCCTGAGCTATTCTTACATCAGACTTGGCTTTGGTAGACCTCATTTGCCCTCTAAATTGCTTGTTTAGATTGATGAGGGAGCATTTATTCTGTTGGGCATTGCATTTCCTAACTTTTGCCATGATTTTGTTTCTTTGTTGCACAACCTTTTTATGGTAGAATTCAGCTAGGGTGGCTTGTTTAAGAGTTTAATCTAAGATATTTCTAGTGGGCACAGCTGCCTCAATGCTTCTATTTACATGAATGTACAGAACAATGTGTGAACAATTCCACATAGGTAGCTGTGTTCTCAGGATTTTGTTGGGCTTGAAATGTTGCTACATTATCACTTAATAAGAGGAAGTTTGCCTTAGAATAGTTCCTAACTGAAAAAGGGTTAGCTGTGATCATAGGTTGTATTTTTATTTTAAAAGAGGCATCTTGATGGTCTGACCTTACAGACAGGACATTAAACTGGGGGGATAGTATTCGTCCATGTTTTTGAGGACTAGGTTAGTATGTTTGTGCCCCTAGTGGGAGTGTGGACTATCTGATCCAGGGCATATCTTTGGGCCTGTACATTAGGGGTCATGTATGAATCAAATTTTATAGTGAGGTACTTAAACTTGCCCACAAATCTGGTATTGGGTTGAATGGTGAGTGTCTCCAATACTTCTAAATATAAGTTATGGGTTTCCTAGGACACAGAGAGGAGCATGTAGCTTGCAAGGATATGGTATGGGACTTTGCCTATAGTAACTTGGACATGGAGAAGCTCAGGTTCATCATTATGCTTGAATATCCTTGATATGAGCTTGTTTTTGATGAACACTGAGACACCTCCACCTTTAGTCCCTGCCTGAGTAGAAGCTGGCCTAAAAGTGTGGAAGGCATTGTAGCCTTGCACTGCTAGGGTGCCCTCCATGGCTTTACACTATGTCATTAACTGCACAGATGTCTGCATTCTCCAGGTTGAGGAGAGCTTGAAGGGAGTGGAGTTTCCTGTTAAAATTCTTGGCACTGACCAGTAACACCTTTAGATTCCCTTTGTTTGGTTTTGCTGTGTCAGAAGGTTTAACAATTTGGCATTGCTTAAACAAGGCACTAAGGGGAAGACAAATGTTTTAGCCAATATTCAAAAGCCTAGAGGGACAATTACAGACTATCACTGGCACAGCAATGTGGTCTGTCAACCATGTCCTTCATGCTGACAAATTGACAAATACCCCCCCCCCCACAGAATGACACCAGTAGCTAAGACAATGATTGAAGCCAATCATTTGTTCATATGGTGGCATCAACCTTGGTGAGGGCAGAATGTTGCTCAATGCCAGTCTCATAACAGCCTGGGACACATATCCAAGAGCTCCATAATTTTTTTGTTCATATAGTCCAGGGATGTAGACCTCAGGTCATTAGCATCCACGTGAACTATGACAGAGCCATACCTGTACTTGAGGGCTTAAGTGACCAGAGTGCATGAATGACATGATGGTTCCTAGCTAACCATGACTCTCTCCTTGCTTAGCCTGGTGAGCAAGGCATCTGTGTGTCTCACTAAGGAATCTCTTTTGACCAAGATACTGGGTTGTGTAGTGACATGACTTATGGTCTTAGAGGTTGTGTCACCACAAGTTGTGGCAGTATGTGTCTTGTTGGGTGTTATTTTTTCTGGAATGCACTTGGGGATGCAGAGGAGTTTTTGTGTGTATCTTTGTGACTGATCTGTACTATGTGAGGTGGTTGACATGTAAGTGCTAAGTGCTTGTAGACAAGAAATTTATTTGCAATGGCATTGTGTAACTACATATCTTACTTACCTTATTCATGTGTTTGAGGATTAAGTGGTTGTCACTGACCATGAGGTAATTGCTGGATTGCCTCAGGGTGCCTGTGTCCACTAGGCTAGCTGCAGAGAGAGCAGGGAAATACAAGGGAGTTTCAGAGCTGATTTGCTTGATTGTTGTAGGAGTGAAGATTCTACTAAGACTGCCTAAAACTGCCTATGGTGAAGCTCAGCGGGTTGTTGTCAGGAAGGGTAGAATGCAAAGTAGCTGCTCAGTGTGCCGCTGGGGGGTTAAGAAATTAGAGAAGTAGTTGTACAGGAAAAATGTAAACTCTAAATGTGTGTGTCTGTACAGGGCAAAGTTAAAGCCAGCTACAAGGAGCTAAACTTTGCATAAATGCAATACCTTTATAGAGGCTCAAAACAAACAGTAAAACAGTAAAATGTCTCCTGGCAAATCAAAAGTAGCACAATCAAAGGTTCTTTAAGTGATTTACAGCACAAACATCAATTATGCTACCTTCAGCTACCGCCAGAGAGCTGTACTAACCATTCCAGACTCTAATCACAAATTGAACTTGAAGTACAGGAAAATAACTAACTTAAACAATGAAACAACTTGTAGTGTAGCATTTTATCTAATTAAACAGTGATCTAACCAGTAGATGCAGCAAGAAGGCAAGAGTGCAGAAAAAAAGTTTAAAATATACTGGTAAAAATACAGCACTCTAAAATGAATTAGAGTGCAAAAAGTAATAACTGATGCACAGAAACAAATAATACACAGAAACAACTGTGGTAATTAAAATAACTTGAAAGAAGTGCAATTCAGTAATGCAAGGTATTTTATGTGGGGAAGGATGGCACTAGCTTCACTAAGGGCTCTCTGTGCTCAATGACATGGTCACCAAGCATGTTTTAGCCCTGCAGAAATGAGACAAACTTCACACAAATGTGACATCTTTATAGAGGTTATGTCATGGGGTTTTGTTATGAGGTTGGGGTGCCATTAGCTTATGAGAAGTTGCACGGTCCAAGTAAGGTCTTGGACTTCTTAAGTTTAGAAGTGGATACAGAACATAGTTTGTTCCACCTGCATGTAGAAAAATTGAAGAAGTTGCTGGACAAAACTTCTTTTGTTAGAAGGACAGAGAATGTGAAGATTAAGGACATAATGGAATAGTTAGGTTTGATAAACTTTTCATGTAGAGAGGAAAGATCACATAGAACATTCAGCAGATATTTGGCAAACAACAGTACAGAGCCTTATCACTCAGGATTTTTCCATTTAGGCTAAATTTCTGGATCAGTTCAATGGAATTATCTCTTGGCAAGAAGAATGGGCATCATCTGAAGATTTGCAGCTTTATACCAGCGCAGCAAGGGAATTACGCATGCCACCATATTTTAACTGGAGATGGTTTGCGATGGTTGGCCTGCTAAATGGCCGTGTGAGCGAAAGGATGTCACATTTTTGGAGTTAATGCCTACATCATCATCTTCTTTCGGCTGTTCCCGTTAGGGGTTGCCACAGCAGATCATAATGCCTACATGAGTTGCATATTTAGTTAAAAAACAGAAAGGTGGTTTTCATTCTGTTAATGGTGCCACTGTGCAGGTTTTGACAAAGCTGTCTGCTAGGTCTAACTTGGACCAGTTGTTACAGTGCTTGAAGATTAACATTACATTTTCTGCTAAGCATGGTCCAGGTAGACTGAATACAGTAGATGATGGTTTGTCTAGCTTTCACTTTCACAGGTTTCATGCACTGGTGCAAGAAGCAGATGGGTAGCTAGTTGTTGTGCCCCAGGAGGTATGGAAAACTGGTGGGCTATAGCATATTTGTTGCTGGAACAGTCTTAGTCATGGGTAGCAAGGAGAGTGTATAGCTCTGTGGTTGCTTCTTTTATGTCTTTTGTGAAACAGCTGCCAAAGTATGATAGAGTTTGGTCATTTGGCTTGGTTTCCAGGTATTTGTTTCACAGGTGGGGAGCTGAGCAAGGCAATGCAGACAGTAAGAGTCCAGGTGGCATCACTCAGTGTGGAAGCAAAGGTTGTGGTGTTAAGCGATATTATCAAGCATTGGGGACTGTCAGAATGTTGAAACTCTATTCTCAGATGAAATGCTAAATTGAGGTCCCATATATCTGTGTTATGGCACCTAGGTAATCAAACATATCACTCTGTACTTACAAAAAGGGTAGGATTAGCCTTATTTAAAAAAAAAAGCATTAAAAATCATGCCGTCATGAACGATTGAAAGGAATGGTTTATGATGTAAGACTCCCATTAAGCAAGCAACTGTTGCTGGTGTTGTTTAGAGGTTTACATATATTGTTCTAAAGTTATAATGCATATGTTCTGAGAACAACTTTTTCTGCTCTTATGTATGAAGGGGCCTTTCAAGTATGTGAGTTGTTAAGTAGTCCAGTTTCACTGAAGCAGTTTGTTGCAATGCAGAGGATAGCCTTGGAAAGCCAGGGTACTTTGACATATTTTCGGCTCATTCTTTTTGTAAAGATAGGACTTCAGACTTGGCTATAGTAGGTAGGTTAACTGAACTGATATAAAGAGTGGGGAGGTGGTCATTGGCTGCATTTTTGTCGTATATTAGAAAGTAAGGTGAAGACTGTTGTGCTGGCAGTCACACTGTTACATTTGTTTTTCACGGTGCAATAGCGTTCTTATCCTGGGCCATTCATTTATGTTTTGGGCTGCAAAATGAGCAGGGGTGAGGCATGGTGGTACCATTTTAGGATTAGGCTGCGTGAAATAGGATATATGTTGCTGTGGTTTTATAGAAATGCACTGAAAAGTACAGTTTTGTACCTACCATAAATGTAGATGTTCGAGTGCTAATACAGCTGCAGTCATAACAGATGGGTTTTCCTGCCATCAGGTGGGTCCTCGGTCGGCCGAATTCCAAAGTCTAGGTCCGGCGTCAGTTGTCGTCACTTCTTCCCTGATGTCAGTGCGACAGGGGTATAAAAGAACCAGCCGACGCAATTTTCTTCAGATTTTCTTGCCCCAGATGTCAGGTGCCCCCAGAAGGAAGGCAATACATAAATTTATGCAATGATGCAATGCAGTATAATCAAAAAACAGTAGTTGCAAGCAAATACACCATAAAAGAATACCCCAATCAGGTTGTATGAGGAGGTGTTAGCCATTAGGCCTGTTCCAGAGGGGAAGGAGGGAGGGAAACCTGGACTGCAGCTGTATTAGCACTCGAACATCTACATTTATGGTAGGTACAAAACTGTACTATGTTCATCGTGCATACAGCTGCAGTCATAACAGATGGGTAGAATACCAAAGCTAAAAAAGGGGTGGTAGGCACTAGGTGGAACTAGGAGGAGCCAGGATGCCCTGCAAAACTGCAGTGGCAAAACCTGCTCTAGATTTGGAGTATAAAGGCAGGTGATAGTGCTTGGAGAAAATATGCACAGAACTCCAAGTGGCAGCTTCCAAAATATCTTTGGTAGGAACCCCCATGAGGAAAGCTGCAGAGGTAGCTGTGGCCCTTGTGGAGTGAGACCTGATGCCTGCAGGTACGGTTTTACCATGAAGAGAGTAACAAAAGCGTATGCAGTGGGCTATCCATTTTGAGATTGTCTGTTTGGAAATAGGCTTCCCTTGAGCCCCTGTAGCATAGGACACAAAGAGTTGCTCTGATTTTCTGAAAGGCTTTGTTCTGTCCAAATAATAATGTAGTTGTCTATGAATGTCCAAGGAATGTAGTAGTCTCTCCCCTTTGTTTTGAGGATTGGGGTAAAAGGTAGGCAAGTGGATAGCCTGATTCAAGGCTACCCTGGATACTACCTTTGGCATAAAGGAAGGATTGGTTCGTAAGGAAACTCTGTCCTGATGGAAAATGATGAAAAGCTGCACAGCCATGAGGGCTTGTAGTTCCAAAACCCTGCGAGCTGAGGTGATAGCCAGCAGGAAGGCTGTTTTCCAGGACAAATATTGCAGTTCTGTTGAGGCAGCTGGCTCAAAAGGAGGCAAAGTCAGTTTCTCTAGAATGAAATTGAGATCCCAAGCAGGTACTGGTTGTTTCCTTGGGGGTTTTATATTCTTAGCCCCTCTGAGGAACTGCCTTAAGAGGGGGTGAGAGAATAAAGGAGGATCAGTGTTGTATTCTGCAGAAATGGCTGAGGCATGGATTTTGATGGAAGAGAATGAAAGTCCACTGCTAAGCATCTCAGCTAGGTACTGTAATATTTGAGGTAAATTCAGTATTCCAGGGTTCTGGCCCTTTTTCTCATTCCCAGCACAAAACCGTTTCCATTTGGCGGAGTAGGCTTTTCTAGTAGAAGGTCTTCTGGCCTCCAAAATGACATCCTGTACTTCCTTGGAGAGTAGGGTCTGTTGTGATTTTAAGGAATCTTCCATGCGGCTAGATTGAGTGTTTTCAGCTGACTGTGCAGAGTTTTGAAGTTGTGCTGAGTCAGTAGAAGAGGCATTAGAGGTAGGATCCATGGTGGGGAATGCGTTAGGCTCCTCAGGAGTGGGTACCAGTGTTGTCTTGGCCAGTCTGGAGTGATGAGAATCATCTTTGGTCTGTCTGCTCTGGTTTTTAATAGAACTTTGGGCAGCAGAGGAAGAGGTGGAAAGGCATAAACTGTCATTGTTGTCCAACTGAAAGAGAGTGCGTCCACTTTCCAGGCCTGTGGATGAAAGGTCCTTGAGCAGAATTTTGCCAATTGGTGATTTCTGTGGGAGGCAAAGAGATCTATGTCTGGCCTTCCCCATGCTTGAATTATCTTTGAAAAAACTTGAGGATGCAACTTCCATTCGTGTGGATCTGTCATATTTCTGCTTAGGTTGTCTGCCAGCATGTTTTCCTTGCCTGGCAGGAACTGTGCTTGAAGCTCGATTTGCAATTCTAGAGCCATGTTCCAAAGATACATGGCTAGCCTGCATAGGGGGGTATGAGTGGGTTCCTCCCTGTTTGTTTATGTACCACATTACTGTGGTGTTGTCTGTCCTTATCAATAGCTGGCCTGGATGCAGCAGGTCTTTGAAAGCTATAATAGCATTTATTACTGCTAGCATTTCCTTTTGATTGATGTGTAGGTGCTTTTCCTTTTGGGACCATCTGCCCTGAATGCACCGATCTGTCATGTGCGCCCCCCAGGCATAATCCGAGGCGTCTGTTGTGATGGTTTGACTTGCTTGAGGCTTGCAGAATGGGAGACCTGTGTTTGTTTGGCATGCTTGAGCCCACCACAGAAATTCCTTTTGAAGACATGGAATTAGTGGTATTATTGTTTCCAAGCTGTGGCTGTGCTGAGACCATAGGTTTTTCAGGTACCATTGAAGTTTCCTCATATGCAGCTTTGCACATGGAATTAGTAGGATGCAAGATGCCATGAATCCCAGAGCCTGCAGGATTTTTCTTGCAGTCGGCCTGGTGAAAGTTTCCAGTTTTCTGAAGTATTGAGTTAGTTGCCCTTGTTTCTCTGGCATGAGGTAGGCCATCTGGGTGTTTGTATCCAAGTTGGCACCCAGGAAAATTATTGTTTGAGAGGGTATTAGCCTTGATTTCTTTTTGTTGACTGTGTATCCCAGGGAATTCAACAACCTTATTACAAAAGCCAGATGTTTCAGAAGTATGCACTTGCTGTCTGCTTGGATCAGGCAGTCGTCCAAATATGGGTATATTTGTATCCCTTGTAGTCTGCAGTAGGCAATTACTGATGCCAGGCATTTTGTGAACACTCTGGGTGCAGTAGATAAGCCAAAGGGCAATGCAGAGAATTGATAATGTGTTGAACCTGCAAGAAATCTGAGGTATCTTCTGCAATCTTGTCTGATTGGGAAATGCAGGTATGCCTCCTTGAGGTACAATGTTACCAGCCAAGACTCCTTGCCCAGCATGGGAAGAAGCTGCTGTAATGTGAGCATCTTGAATTTTGGCACGAGTAAAAATGTATTTAGGATGGAAAGGTCCAAAATAGGTCTCCAATCTTTGCGTTCCTTGGTACCAGGAATAGTCTGGAATAAAAACCTTGACCCTGTTCTTGTGCAGGTACCTCTTGAATAGCTTTCATGTCCATGAGATCTGAAATTTGTTTTTGTGCCTCTGCCCTTTGATTATGTGGCAGGTTTGGCATGCCTCTCATTTTTGGAAGGGTGTGAAAGTGGAATCTGTAGCCTCTGTCTATAATGTCCAGGATCCATTTGTCTTTTGTGACAATATGCCAATTTTTTGAAAATAATGCCAGTTTTCCGCCTAAAGGTGCTGCCATTTGAGCCTTGCTTGGCATGCAAAGGGGAAAGTCATTGGTTCTGCTTTCTGAATGGCTGTGAACTATCCTCACTACCTCTTTGGGTAGGTGCTTGCCATTGTCTGCCTCTAAACGATCCTTGAGATTGCCCTCTACCCCTCGGGCGCTTGTATCTACTTCTTTGGGGTCTGTCCGTGGCTGGAAAGGACCAATTTTTTGAAGGCCAGTTTCTACTAAAACGTGGAGGTTGTACCTGTAGGAAATCTTTCACTGTTTGCATTGATTTTGCGTTTTCCTCCATTTTCTTTAATACCTCCTCAGCTTTAACACCAAACAATACATCTTTTTGCAGAGGTGCATCCAGTAATTTAGCTTTGACATGATCTGGTAAGGCTTGCTCTTTGAGCCAAGCATGTCTACGTATGACTGATCCTGTAACAGCAGCTCTACATGAGGCCTCTAAAGCATCAAAACCACATTGCAAGGTATGTTTACCTACTTGTTCTGCATTATGTATCAAATCCTGCAACTCCTTCAAATCTGGTTGTTCAGGTTGTGACATTTTGCTTCTCAACTGTGATAACAGAAACTGTTGGTACTTTAACATATGGAACTGGCAGTTTAACGCCCTCATGGATAAGGTGGCCGATGGTGTATACCTTTTCCCCCCACCTTTCTAAAGCTCTGGAATCCCTCTCTGAAGGTAAAAGATTCTTAGCAGTGGAGGCCTTAATTCCCTTGGGGCCCTGTGAGATAGTTTCTGGGTCAGCCGCATGGCTTTTGTATAGGAATTGGTGTGAGTCAGGAACCCGGTAATACCTGTCAGGCTTGACCGGGGCTGGAGGTAAAGAGTCTGGGTTAAGGCAGGACTCCGAATACACATCATCAAGGATATCTAAGACAGGGGGTATAGCCAGAGGCCTATGCTGAGGGAGCAAGAGAAAATCCCTAAGCCTTTTCTTGGAGTCTGAGTACTCTTGACCTTCCCAGTGGAAGTGTTCCCTCAAGGTATGCAAGGTCTCCCCAAAAGAGTAATCCTCAGGGGGGGAGACAGAGGGAATGGACTCCCTCTGCATCAGAATCTTCAAAAGGGGAGTATGAATGTTCCTGGTCATCAGAATGTTCTGAAATAATGGAAGCCTGGTCCGAGGAGGGGGATTCTTCCTCCACTCTGGTCCTTTTTCCAGGGGTTGAGAACCCTGATTAGAGAAATTAAGTCCTCAGCCATTTTGAGCATCTGCTTTTTAGGCATGGGGCCTTGAGAAGGGCCCTGTGGGGTTTGTTTTTTAGAATGCATGGCTGTCTTAGACTTAGTGAAAGCCTTGATGGAAAAAGAAAAGGAAGGCCTGAAGACACCTTGAGAGGAGGCAGACCTGTCTAAACTCTGTGTTTCACCGCCAAGAGTGGCTTCGGTATCTGTAGTCGGGGTGTGGGCCGAAGAGCCTGCGACCTCGGGTACAGAAGACACTGCCAATGAAGTGTCGTCGGTAGTCAGGGGCTGCGTAGGTGCCTCGCTGAGAACCGGACCACCTGTAGTCGGCTTTGGCGTGGTGTCGGTAGAGGCCACGGACCTCGTGTGTCGGTCCTTATCTTTGCGTCTTTTAATCAAAACTGGAGTCGGAGTATCCGACGACGTTATGTAGTTAAATTTTTTGCCTAAAAAGTGCTGGGTGAACTACGCCTGACGTTTAATGGTGCGTTTGTTGAATGTAGCACAAAAACGACAGGCCGAGACGTCGTGGTCTGGTCCTAAGCAAGGAATGCAGAGGGAATGAAAATCCTTATGCGGTATTTGCTTCCCACATGAAATACAATTATTAACTTTGTCTGACATCGGTCTGAGGCAAAAAAAGTTACCCCAACGGGGTACTTAGCTTTCAAGAAGACTTCGGTTGCAGATATTCGTAATCTTAGGAGCTGGCCGACCGGCACTTGCGAACTGCTTCTGCTTCGGGCACCGCGCGGCAAGAAAGACTGGGTAAAATGGCGTCGGCTGGTTCTTTTATACCCCTGTGACACTGACGTCAGGGAAGAAGCGACGACAACCGACGCCGGACCTAGACTTTGGAATTCGGCCGACCGAGGACCCGCCTGACAGCAGGAAAACCCATCTGTTATGACTGCAGCTGTATGCACGATGAACATCAAATCTGTACCCAAGTCAGTTGAGCTACAGGCAGTGCTGGGCACTTTTCGGAGCCCTGCAACCCACTTGGGGGATTGATTTAAGTAGAATGCCTAAACAAAGGTGTTTAACACAGATAAAGTATTTATTTGTGTTGAAGCAAAGGTTCCCTGAGTTTATTGTGGTTTGGTCAGAGATAACTCCTCTCTCCAAGTAGCCTAGAATTTATTGTTTTAACAGTATTGAGATGGTTAGCTGCTTTGTCAATTGCGGGGGGGGGGGGGCAAGAGCAGCACCTTCTTTCCATTTCACTGTTCCAAATCAATAGTACTTTGCTAATAGGGATCCACTATGGTACAGGTCAGATGATATTCACTTAAGTGATAAAATTCTAGATTTGCTCAATGTGTATATTTTGTTATTACTGATAAGCTTAGTGGTGGAATTTCAGGTTTGATTTGTGCAGTGGTGACATTTTTTTTAGTGGAAAGGGAGAAGACCCTGCTCTTTCCCCCTTTCCTTCTTTTGAGTAGTTTACCTAAGTTGGGGCGAGTGATGGTATGCTACTCCAGGGTTGATTTTGTAGCTTTGCAAATAGCAGCATGTCTGCTTGTAGTGCTGTTGTCTGGTGAGTATATACTATGACATTTAAGTAATTGTATCCCTTATAACTATTTTGGGCTTTAAAGTTTATGCCATAATTATGATTTTTACATGTATTTATTACTTGAAGCTTGTATATATTAACAGAACTAGTCACATTGGCTCCAGTGTTGTGTATACTGTGTTAGGGAAAACTTTGCCAGGATGGTGTAGTTTCCCTAATGCACCTAGCAGGTTGTAGTATTTTAAGCAAATATCTTTTAGAGAAGGGAAAAAACAGGAAACATAAAGGCAGGAGGCAAGTTGATAGGAATAGAGGTAAATTATGGGAGGGAGAGTTATTTATAACCTCATCTGAGGGTGTGCATGGTGTTTGGTGGACACCTACCCTTTCCTCCCATTTTGTGTATTGAATATTTGGTAAACGTCTACTTCAAGGGAAACTTTTTGGTAGTGTTAGATGGATCTACTTCAGTGAAGGGGATCCCCCCCTTTGCTTCCGTTGTGTTTTTTTGCCTAAGCTGGGGTGTGTGATGGTACACTGCTCTAGGGATGATTTGCTTGTTTGCAGTGATCTGTATTGTTTAATGCTGCGTATAGTAGTTCTGTTATCTGGTGTGCCATTACAATACTGCCTATGTAACCGTCTTTCCTATACTTGTTTTGTGCTTTAATGTTTATGCCATTCTGATTTGTTACAGTGTTTATTATCTGAAGCTTGTATTTAGTAATAAATCTGGTTGCATTGACTCCATTGGTGTACTTATTGCACTGGGTGGGGGTGGTGGGTGCTATGTGGACAAATAACCATTAGAACAGCAAGAAATATATGGCAAGAAGACTACCTATACGGACTATTAATAGACATTTCAATGCATGGCAATTAGACTGAAAGAAATGCTCAAAGTTAAAAGACATTTTAATTAATACAACTAACAAAACCAATACTGCATAGTACCACAAAATATCCATACCAAAGGGCAAAAAGGTCTCATAGACAAATCATTTAGTAAAAACTCAAAGAAAGTCCAAATAAGCTAGAATCCTCAGTGTGTGATAACATAAACCTCATGTAGTGGTAGCCCATGGGATACATGCAAATGACCCTTTAAGTACATACCACTGTACCAAAAAAAGCCTTTTTAATACAATTTCAGTCAGAACCAAATTCTTCCAGCCTGGAACAAGTAATTTGTCTTATTTAGTGACTCATCTGCATGCCACAGATAAATCTGACTTTTTGTACACATAGTCAATGCCACAAAATAGATCTCCCAATAGCAATACAGGAACTGCTTCTTTAAAGGGTTCGTTTCCAGAAACAAGGAACAAATTATCCCACATAAGTTACTTTTAGAGCAATTACAGACCTCTGGCAAGAACACAACCTTTGCAAACCATTTAAAGACATCTGACAGTGGAGAATATTCCTGGAAAAGAAAAAAGGGAGCATATTTTTATCAAGTCATAATACATCAGTATAAAGCTGTTGATTCTGTACTGAACTCCTCTATAAAGTAAACTCTGAGAACACTGAACTCCTGAGGTTCAGTGACTTCAGAATTAGTATATAAAGCCATTGGCTATGGAGGTTCTCTTTCAATTACTCACTGTTCAGCTGCTTATGGACCATCTGCTTGAAGATGAAATGCTTATCTGTATATATTCCAGTGAAAAATGCTGAAATACACAGAATGTTTCTGTAAATATACATTCTCTGAGTTTGTGTACTTTCACATGTACAATATTTAAAGATCAGGGCATGGGGCTTGCCCTAAACCTGCAATCACTGATGATTGTGAGCATAGCATTACTTGGACAACTGCTAGCAGGTATGCAAAACTTTGCAGTCGGTGTTCAATATGAGTCCATCTGGTATGGAGGTATAGGGGGCTTGACCTGCAAAAATATTCTTTAAAAGATTTTTTTGCTCTTTGTACTGTCTTCAGATATGAACTCAAACAGCGCCTGGCAAACACAAAATGCTGCTGGTTGCTGTCAAGTGCTGCCAAAAAGATATTACTGGGCTCTTGTAAGAAAACTGAACTCACTGGTATGTAATTGATATGTCTGTAATAACTAGTTACATTTGAGTGTATTTATAACCAAAGGGACTTATGAAAATCTTCTGTATTAACAACCATCACAGCTTAGAAGACCAGTATCACACAGTACCATAACATCTTTCCTTTACTATCAAACAGTACCATAACATCTTTCCTTTAGTATCACACAGTACCATAACATCTTTCCTTTAGTATCACACAGTACCATAACATCTTTCCTTTAGTATCACACAGTACCATAACATCTTTCCTTTAGTATCACACAGTACCATAACATCTTTCCTTTAATATCACACAGTACCATAACATATTTCCTTTAGTATCACACAGTACCATAACATCTTTCCTTTAGTATCACACAGTACCATAACATCTTTCCTTTATTATCACACAGTTCCATAACATCTTTCCTTTAGTATCACACAGTACTATAACATATTTCCTTTAGTATCACACAGTACCATAACATCTTTCCTTTCGTATCACACAGTACCATAACATCTTTCCTTTATTATCACACAGTACCATAACATCTTTCCTTTAGTATCACACAGTACCATAACATATTTCCTTTAGTATCACACAGTACCATAACATCTTTCCTTTCGTATCACACAGTACCATAACATCTTTCCTTTCGTATCACACAGTACCATAACATCTCTCCTTCAGTATCACACAGTACCATAACATCTTTCCTTTCAGAGCCAAAATCAGCAGTCAGAAAGAAGTCTTTCAATCTTGTTAGGCATTTGTAAATAAGGTGTGGCTAAGCTGGACTTTGAGAAGTAAATTTCAAAGTCCATTCATCAGATTCAACTTCAGTATTACTGGAAGCATCCTGCAAATAAAAACAAAATATATATGTATATGCTAACCACAATACCTCTCAGTATATGAAGAATCTAGCTGCTATAAACAGGTTTTCTAGTGGATGTCCATAGGATGAGGTGAACGAAAAACAAAAAATTAGTGCAACCAGTTATTTGATAAAGGGATCCAGCCCTATAGTTAAGCTTGGTTATTAGCATTTTAGCTAGCCAAGATTATTTAAAATTGCAAATCCAGAAAGTGATAAAAATGGCAAATTGACAGTTCTTGCTCAGCTAGTATCCTCCACACATGAATTGTTTTGATATTTTTATCTGTTTACCTAATGATACTTAATGAAAACAAGGCCCACCCCCAGTCCACCCCTCGTCAGTTTGCTATGCTCCACAACTAGAGGGCTGGATCGCCTTATCAAACAGCTGGTTACACTATTTTTTTATGTACATGTATATAATATATATAATATATAAAATATTTTTTATGTACATGTGCATATCCCTCCCCTCAAAAAAAAACTGCAATTTATATACACCAATTTTGGGTTGCACAACAGTAAAGGAAGAACAGTTTTTTACATTCTGAGTTTTAGAGGCATAGACTGGGGCCCCACTTATAGACTAGCTGTACAGATACTCCTGCATTTTGACCTAACTAAAGCACACAGCACTACTCATCTCCTTACCAAATAAAAACCGAACATACAAGAACCAGGGGTCGTTCTTTAAACAACCTCCTACCACTGCATTACTGAAGGTTCTAGCTGAACACAAACATAATTTGCTATTTTTAGCACTTTCTGGATTTATAAATTTAAAGAATTTTTGTGAACTAAAAAGCTAATAGCCAAGCACAACTAGAGTGCTGGATCTCCTCATCATACAGCTGGTTACACTCATTTTGTATGTGTATGTATATAATATATATGCACCCCCTTCCAAAACCCCTCCAACTTACATATACCAACTTGTTTGCACAACAGTAAACAAAGGGCAATTTTCAAGTTTTTTATATTCTGAGTTTAAGATATTTTGTGCCAGCAGCAGTTTGCATATTTTGAGTTTAGATAAAACTAATATAACTCATACAAAACACACACACCCTCACCAAACAAATTACCATTTAGGACCAATAGATAACTCCAAGAAGAAGAAAAATCTATACAAAATGTTTACAATATCTCATAATGTGCAGCATTAAACAGAATGCAAGAAATATTCATTTTGTTCATTTTTTTGTTATTCTAAAACAACAATAGCAGTTGGTGTACACACTGCGAAATAATTGCCTCCCACTACTCAGAGAACATTGAGTTCATATCACTAAAATGCAGACCCTTCTACTTGCCTAGGGAATTTAATTGAGTGAGCATAACAGCTGTTTACATCCCCCTAGTGTTAATACCAACATGGCATTGAACATTCTGTATCTGTCAATAAATGACCTCCAAAATAAGAACCCTGAGTTTGTCCATATAATTGCAGGTGATTTCAATCAAGCTGACTTAAAATCCATATTACCACATTACCATCAACATGTGAACTTTGCAACAAGAAGGGAGAACACTGGATAAGGTGTACACAAATGTAAAACTGGCCTACAAAGCAGTTCCTTATCCACATCTGGGCAACTCAGACCATCTGGCCATCATACTGCTTCCTGCACACACACCACTGCTGAAAAGGGGCAAACCTAGAACCAAACAAGTAAGGATATGGCCTGAGGGAGCAGTCTTGGCACTACAGGACTGCTTTGAATGTACAGACTGGTTGGTGTTTAGAGAGGCAGCTGTAAAGAACCACCATATTGACCTAGAGGAGTATATGGAATCTGTAATGGCCTATATTTCAAAATGTGTTTTTATGATGTAACAGTCATCAAATGTATCACCATACATGCTAATCAGAAACTCTGGCTATCTGGTGAAGTATATGAGCTCCAAAAGGCACGAAATGCTGCATTTAAATCAAAAGACAAGGATGCCCTAAGAGAGGCCAGAGCAAATCTAACTAAAGGTATAAAGACGGTTAAGAGGACCTACGGACATAAAATTCTGGGACACTTCTCTGACCAAAGGGACCCCAGACATCTATGGCAAGGCATACAAGCAATAACTTGACTACAGGCCTGCATCCTCCTCATGTGATGACAACACAGAGTTTCTGAACAAACTAAACAGCTACTTCAGCAGATTTGATATGGATAACAACACTGTGCCAAATAAGCTCTCTGTAGAACAGGGTGAGGAAGTGTTATGTCTAAGAACATCTCATGGTCTAAAGACCTTGAGGCGAATAAACCCAAAAAAAGCAGCTGGTCCTGATAATATTATGGGAAGGGTTCTAAGAGACTGTGCTACTTAAAGTACAGTTGTGTACACTTACCATAAATGTAGATGTTTGAGTGTATTCACTGTTGCAGTCATTACATTTGGGTTATCTGCTTGCATGTAGCCCTCAGTCAGCCTGATTAACAAAGTCTTGGGTCCTACATCAGTTGCTGTCCCTTCTTCCATGACGCCAGGTCGTCAGGGGTATAAAACATGCAGCCGATGCCATTACATCAGTTTTTCTTGCCCCAAATGTCAGGTGCCCCCCCCAATGGGAAGCAATTAACTATAGAAATACAATGATATAACTATAGAAATACAATGATATACCTCCAACAAAAAAGCAAATACACCAAAAAGCTTTTAAGCCTAGTAAAGGAAAGTAGAGGTATAGCCAAAAGAAGTTAGGGGGCTGGAGGGAGGATAACCAGGACTGGAACAGTGAATACATTCGAACATCTACATTTATGGTAAGTGTACACAACTGTACTATGTTCTTCATGTTTCACTGTTGCAATCATTACATTTGGGTAGATTCCTAAAGCTATGGTTGGGAGGAGGAAATTAGATAGCATTAGGACCAGCTATAATGCCCTGCAAGACTGCAGTGGCAAAGCCAGCTCTGGATTTAAAGAAAATTGGCAAATGATAATGCTTGGTGAAAGTATGTAGAGAACTCCAGGTAGCAGCTTCTAGGATGTCCCTGGTAGGGACTCCTCTGAGAAAGGCTGCAGAGGTAGATGCAGCCTTGGTGGAGTGAGGTCTGATTCCCTGTGAGATAGGTTTTCCGTCGTGTTTATAGCAAAAATGAATGCAATGGCCTATCCATTTAGAAATGGTTTGCTTTGAAATAGCCTTCCCCTCTGCCCCTGCAGCAAATGCCACCAGCAGTTGTTCAGATTTCCTTTAAGGTTTAGTCCTGTCCAAGTAGAATCTGAGTTGGCTGTGCACATCTAAAGAATGCAGTATCTGTTCCCCTTTGTTCTGTGGATTGGAAAAGAAGGCTGGCAAATGAATGGACTGATTAAGAGCCACACTGGATTCCATCTTGGGCATGAAGGATGGAGTGGTTCTGAGGGACACCCTGTTCGCATGAAAGATGATGAAAGGCTCCACTGCCATAAGGGCCTGTAATTCAGATACCCTTCTTGCTGAAGTGATTGCTAAAAGAAAAGCTGTTTTCCAAGAAAAAAATTTTAAGTCTGCAGTAGCAGCTGCCTACTAAGGAGGTAGAGTGAGTTTCTCCATAACAAAGTTAAGGTCCCAGGCTGGGGTTGGAGCTCTCCTGGGTGGTCTCAAATTTTTTGCCCCTCTGAGGAACTGCTTGAGCAGTGGATGAGAGAAGAGGGGAGGTTCTGTGTTATAATGAGCAGAAATTGCTGAGGCGTGAATTTTGATGGAGGGAAAAAGACAGGCCCTTGTGAAGCATCTCAGTTAAGTATTGTAAAATCTGAGGTAAATTGTGTGCTGCTGTGCTCATCCCTTGAAATAGGTTCCAGGCACAGAATCATTTCCATTTTTCAGCATAACATTTTCTAGTACTAGGCCTTCTTGCCTCTAAAATGATATCCATCACAGGTTTACTGAGGGATGGTACGGGAGAGATTAGGTAATTAGCCAGGCTGCTAGGTTCAGTGTTAGAAGTTGAGGGTGCAGAATCTGATTCTCCTGCTGAGACAACAGGGAAGGAGTCTGAGGCAGGTGCCATGGGGATAACCATGACACACTGTGCAGGAGGGGGTACCAGTGTTGGTGTGGCCAGTCTGGAGCAATCAAAATCATCCTTGGTTTGTCCTGTTTGATTTTTAGTAGTACTTTGGAGAGCAGAGGCAGACGGGGGAAGGCATAGACAGTTTTTTCCAGCTGAAGGACAGAGCATCCACTTTCCAGGCTTGTTTGTGGGGAGTCCTTGTGAAAAATTTGTCCAATTGGTAGTTCTGGGGAGAGGCAAACAGTTCTATATCTGGGCTCCCCCATTTGCTTGTCAACATCTTGAAAATCCTTGGTTCCAGTTTCCACTCGTGTGGGTCCATGAGGGTTCTGCTTAGTCCATCTGCCAGTGTATTTAGTTTTCCTGGCAGGAATTGAGCTTGTAGATTCACTTGGTAGCTCAAGGCTGTGTTCCACAATGCCATGGCTAGTCTGCAGAGGGGGTAAGAATGTGTACCCCCCTGCTTGTTTATGTACCACGTGTCAGTGGTGTTGTCCGTTTTTACCATTAGTTGTCCTGGAAGAATGTAGTCCTTGAAGGCTGTCAGAGCATTCTGTACAGCTAAAATTTCCTTTTGATTTATGTGCAAGTGCATTTGATTTAGGTTCCATTTGCCCTGAATGCACTTCCCTGCCAGGTGAGCCCCCCCATGCATAGTCTGATGCATCTGTTGTTAAGATTTGTTTGGCAGGGGGTAATGTGAATGGTAGTCCCCTGTTTTGGTGGCAGGCCTCTGCTCACCAAAGGAACTCTAAGCGTAGGCACAGTATGATAGGAAACCTTGCTTCCAGATCCTGTGAATGTTGACACCATAGGCTTTTGAGATACCATTGTAGTTTCCTCATATGCAGCCTTGCATGTGGAATTAGAAAAATGCATGAGGCCATGAACCCCAAGGCTTGCAGTATTTGCCTTGCAGATAGCTGGGTTTTTGTGGCCACTTGTTTCAAGTAAGTTGCCAAATGTATCAGTTTCTCTGGCGTGAGGAAAGCCATCTGGGAAGTTGCATTCAAGCTTGCTCCCAGGAATATAATTTGTTGACAGGGTACCAGGTGGGATTTATTTTTGTTTATTGTGAACCCCAGGCAAGTCAGTACCCTTTGAACAAAGGCCAGATGATTGAAGAGAATGTCCTTGCTTTCTGCCTGAATTAGACTATCGTCCAGGTATGGGTATATTTGAATATTTCTTTGCCTGCAAAATGCAATGACTGGAGCTAGGCACTTTGTGAATACCCTGGGCACAGTAGATAAACCAAAGGGCAGTGCAGAGAACTGATAGTGCCTGTAGCCTGCTTTGAAGTATAGAAATCTTTTACAAGACTCCCTGATAGGGATGTGCAGGTATGCTTCTTTTAAGTCCAGTGTTGCCAACCATGCATCCTTGCCTAGCATAGGAAGCAGCTGGTGAAGAGTCAGCATTTTGAATTTTGGAATCACCAGAAAGGTGTTTAGAATAGAAAGGTCCAGGATAGGATGCCATGTATTGCCTTTTCTGGGTACCAGGAAAAGTCTTGAATAAAAACCTTGCCCCTTTTCCTCTTCTGGTACCAACTGAATAGCCCCCATGTTTAAAAAAGAGACAACCTGATTTTGGGCCACTGCCCACTAATTTGGGGGTAGATCTGGCCACCTGCTTGATGTTGGTAATGTGTGGAAATGAAATCTGTATCCTTGGGACACTATATTTAAAATCCATTTGTCCTGGGTAATGAGTTCCCAGTTTTTGGCCTGCAGACCAATCTTTCCATCTAAAGGAGCATTCAGTTGGGAAGTGCTTGGAAGTCTTAAAAACAAGTCATTGAGATGGTTTTCCTTAGGGGGGAGTCTTGCTGCTCCCAAGTTTTGGTGCAGAAACCCCCCACTGCCTAGTCATGTGTGTCCCTTGGGATTGAAACCTGGGGTTTCTGCTGTGTCTGGGTTTGGCTTGATATGACTTGGAGGGGGCTGGAAAGGACCAATTTTTAGAGGGCCAGTGCCTACTAAATCTAGGAGGCTGAACTTGTAAGAAATCTTTAACAATCTGCATAGATTTAGCTTTATCTTCCATCTTTTTAAGAACTTCCTCAACCGTGTTGCCAAACAGGCAGTCCTGATTTAAGGGAGCATCCAACAATTTAGCTTTAACATGATCAGGCAAAGATTGCTCCTTAAGCCAAGCATGCCTTCTGAAAACAGATCCAGTAACAGCAGCCCTGCAAGAGGCCTCTAATGAATCAAATCTACATTGCAAAGTATGCTTTCCAACCTGTTCAGCAGAATGCATTAAATCCTGTAATTCTTTATTTTCAGCGCAGTCAGGAATTAACATAATTTTATGTTTAAGCAATCCAATAACATGTTGTTGATACTTTAACATTTGAAACTGGCAGTTTAAAGCCCTAATGGCCAAGGTTGCAGAAGTGTAAACTTTCTTACCCCATCTATCCAGCGCCCTGGAGTCTCTATCTGAAGGGGTAGGATTTTTAGCAGTAGAAGCCTTAATGCCTTTGGGTCCCTGTGAAATAGTCTCTGGATCCACAATAGGATTTTTAAAAAGGAACTTGTGAGAATCAGGAACCCTGTAATATCTGTCAGGTTTTCTGGGAGCAGGAGGCAAAGAATCAGGGGCTAAACTAGATTCTGAGAAAGCATCATTAACAATGTCTAGTACAGGAGGTATAGCTAAAAGCCTATGCTGAGGCAGGAGTAAGAAATCCCTAAGCCTCTTTTTTGAATCAGAAAAATCCTGGCTTTCCCAGTGGAAATGCTCCCGTAGAGTATGTAAGGTTTCACCAAAAGAAAAATCCTCTGGAGGGGAAGCAGAGGGAATAGAGTCCTTTGCATCAGAATCCTCATAAGTAGATAAGGGCAAATCCAGATCAGAAGAATCAGAAAAATCAGAATCCTGTTCAGAAGATTCATAAATAACTTCAGTCCTAGGTCTCTTAGAAGGGGGAGATTGGCTTCCCCTGATTAGAGTTATAAGATCTTCAGCCATTCTTATCATTTGTTTTTTAGGCATAGAGGCCTGAGCATGTGGCCTGGGTGTCAGTTTCTTAGGCATGGTTCGAGATTTTGGCCTAAATGAAGAAGGAGGCTTTGGTTTAATATGCAAGTCCATAGGCCTGAATACACCCTCAGAAGCCAGTGCTGCACAGCGGCTCCAGACCCATCCAAGGTAGAGACATCCGCAGGTTCCACAGTTGAAGCATCTTGCAGCATACCAGACTCCGAATGGGTCTCAGTAGAGGCCTGCGAGTCAGAAGTAGCAGGTATCAGGCGCTGCGAAAGTGCCTCACGGAGTACCGGCGAACTGGTGACTGGCTTAGGAGAAGCGTCATTGGCAGCTTTGGACCTCGGTGGCCTGTCTCTGTCTTTATCTTTGCATGTTTTTTGGAATCCCGGTAATCGGAAGGCTAACCGATGACATTTCTGGATAATTAAACTGAGAACCAAAATATTTAGAAGCGAAAATATACCGACGACTGATAGTGCGCTGTTTAAATAAAGCACAAAACCGACAGCAAGGCACATTGTGGTCAGGGCCTAGGCATGGAATATAGAACAAATGAAGATCTTTGTGAGGTATTTGCTTTCCACAACTAATGCAATTATTAACTTTTACTGACATCGGTAAGGAGCAAGAAAAAGTTTTCCCAATGGGGTACTTAGCTTTAGTTGAAGACTTCATTTCTGAAACTCGAAAATAAAAATTTCAGGAGTCGGCCGACCGGCACTTGCGATCTGCTTCTGCTTCAGGCACCGCACGACAAGAAAGACTGGTTTAATGGCGACCTGACGTCATGGAAGATGGGACAGCAACCGACACAGGACCCAAGACTTTGTTAATCAGGCCAACTGAGGGCTACTGCAAGCAGATAACCCAAATGTAATGACTGCAACAGTGAAACACAAAGAACATCTTTGGTTCCAGTTTCCACTCATGTGGGTCCATGAGATTTCTGCTTAGTTTGTCTGCCAGTGTATTTAGTTTTCCTGGCAGGAATTGAGCCTGTAGATGCACTTGGTAGCTCAAGGCTGTGTTCCACAGAGTCATGGCTAGTCTGCAGAGGGGGTAAGAATAGATAGCCCCCTGCTTGTTTATGTACCATATAACAGTGGAGTTGTCCATCTTTACCATTAACTGTCCTGGAAGAATGTGATCCTTGAAGGCTGTCAGAGCATTCTGTACAGCTAACATTTGTTTTTGATTCATATGCAGGTGCATTTGACTTGGGTTCCATTTGCCCTGAATGCACTTCCCTGCCAGGTGAGCCCCCATGCATAGTCTGATGCATCTGTTGTTAGGGTTTGGGCGGCAGGGGGTAGAGTAAATGGCAGTCCCTTGTTTTGGTGGCAGGCCTCTGCCCACCAAAGGAATTCTAACCATTGCTTCTAGATCCTGAGAATGTTGACACCATAGGCTTTTTAGATACCACAGTAGTTTCCTCATATGCAGTCTTGCATATGGAATTAGTAGAATGTACGAGACCATGAACCCAAGGCTTGCAGTATTTGCCTTGCAGATAGCAGGGTTTTTGTGGCCACTAGTTTGAAGTAAGTTGTCAAATTAATTTGTTTCTCTGGTGTGAGGAAAGCCATCTTGGAAGTTGTGTTCAAGCTTGCTCCCAGGAATATAATTTGTTGACAGGGTACCAGATGTGATTTCTTTTCATTTATGGGTTACCCCAGACAAGTTAATACCTTTTGTACAAATGCCAGATGATTCAGAAGTATGTCCTGGCTTTCTGCCTGAATTAGACAATCGTCCAGGTATGGGTATATTTGAATATTTCTTTGCCTGCAAAATGCAATGACTGGAGTTAGGCACTTTGTGAATACCCTGGGTGCCATAGGTAAGCCAAAGGGCAGTGCAGAGAACTGATAGTGCATGCAGCCTGCTTTGAAACGTAAGTATTTTCTGCAGGATTCCCTGATTGGGATGTGCAGGTAGGATTCCTTTAAATACAGTGTTGCCAATCAGGCACTTTGCCTATCATGGGAAGCAACTGGTGAAGAGTTAGCATATTGCATTTTGGAATAACCAAAAAGGTGTTTAGGATAGACAAGTCCAGGATAGGATGCCATGAGTTGTCTTTTCTGGGTACCAGGAAAAGTCTTGAGTAGAAAACTTGTCCCTTCTCCTCTTCTGGTACTGTCTGAATAGCCTTTAATCTTGAGAGAGAGTACTTGCTTTTGAGCCTCTGCCCACTGATTTGGGGGTAAATCTGGCCAACTGTTTGGGGTTGGTAGCATGCGGAAGTGAAATCTGTATCCTTGGGAAACTATGTTTAAATTTTAAAACCAATTTTTCCTGGGTAATGAGTTCCCACTTTTCTGCTTGCAGAGTCAGTTGAGAAGTGCTTGGAAGTTTTAAAGTTAAGTCACTGAGACAGCTTACCATAGGGGGGAGTCTTACTACTCTCTGATTTTGAAGTGGGAGCCCCCCACTGCCTAGTCCTGTGCGTACCCTGGGACTGAAGCCTGGGTGTTCTGCTGGTTCTGGGTTTGAACTGAGAAAGCCTGGAAGAGGCAGGAAATGGCCAATTTTTTGAGGGCCAAGGCCTACTAAATATAGGAGGCTGCACTTGTAAGAAATCTTTAAATCTTTAACAGTTTGCATAGATTTAGCTTTTTCCTCCATCTTTTTAAGAACTTTTTCTGCTTTGTTGTCAAACAGGCGGTCCTGATTTAAGGGAGCATCCAGCAATTTCATTTTAATATGATCTGGCAAAGATTGCTCCTTAAGCCAAGCATGCCTTCTAAGTACAGACCCGGTGACAGCAGCCCTACAAAATGCCTCTAGTGAATCAAAACCACATTGAAAAGTAATGTTTTCCAAACTGTTCAGCAGAATGCATTAAATTCTGTAAATCCTTATTTTCAGGACAATCAGGAATCAACATAATTTTCTGTTTAAGCAATCCAATAATATGTTGCTGATACTTTAACATATGAAACTGGCAATTTAAGGTCCTGATGGCCAAGGTTGCAGAGGTGTATACCTTCTTACCCCATCTATCCAGGGCCCTGGAATCTCTATCAGAGGGGGTAGGATTCTTGGCAGTAGTAGCCTTAATGCCCTTGGGTCGCTGTGAAATGGTGTCAGGGTCCGCAGTAGGATTTTTAAAAAGGAACTTATGAGAATCAGGAACCCTGTAATATCTATCAGGTTTTCTGGGAGCAGAAGGTAAAGAGTCAGGGTCCAAGCTAGATTCTGAAAAGGCATCATCAACAATGTCCAGCACAGGAGGGATAGCTAAAGGCCTGTGTTGGGCCAGGAATAAAAAATCTCTAAGCCTGTTTTTAGAATCAGAGTAATCCTGGCTTTCCCAGTGAAAATGTTCCCTAAGAGTATGCAAGGTTTCACCAAAAGAAAAATCCTCTGGGGGTGAAGCAGAGGGAATAGAGTCCTCTGCGTCAGAATACTCATAGGTAGATAAGGGCAAATCCTAGTCATCAGAGGAGACAGAAATTTCAGAATCATGGTCAGAAGTATCATAAGCAAATTCAGTCCTAGGTCTCTTAGAGGGGGAAGGTTGGCTTCCCCTGATTAAAGTAATAAGGTCTTCAGCCATTATTATCATTTGTTTTTAGGCATAGAGGCCTGACCATGCAGTCTGGGCATCAGTTTCCTAGGCATGATTTGAGTTTTAGGCCTAGAAGAAGAAGATGGCATCGGTTTAATATGCAAGTCAGTAGGCCTGAATACACCCTCAGAAGCCGGTGCCTGCACAGTGGCTCCAGACCCATCCAAGGTAGAGACATCCGCAGGTTCCACAGCTGAAGCATCTCGAGGCATATCAGACTCCGAATGGGTCTCAGTAGAGGCCTGCGAATCTGAAGTAGCAGGTATCAGGGGCTGCAAAAGTGCCTCACTGAGTACCGGCGAACTGTCGAGTAGCTTAGGAGAAGAGTCATCGGCAGCTTTGGACCTAGGTGGCCTGTGTCTGTCTTTATCTTTGCGTTTTTTCGGAATGTCGGTAGTCGGGTGGCTTACCGAATACATATCCGGATAACTGAACCAAGTATCAAAATATTTAGAAGTTAAAATGTACCGATGATGAATAGTTTGTGGTTTAAATAAAGCACAAAACTAACAGCAAGGTACGTCGTGGTCAGGGCCTAGGCAAGGAATACAGTGCGAATGAAAATCTTTATGAGGTATTTGATTTCCACAAGAAATACAATTATTGACTTTTACTGGGATCCGTTTAGAGCAAGAAAAAGTTTCCCCTACGGGGTACTTAGCTTTAGTTGAAGACTTCGGTTCTGAAACTCGAAAACAAAAATTTCAGGAGTTGGCCGTCCGGCACTTGCGAACTGCTTCTGCTTCGGGCACCGCACGGCAAGAAAGGTTGATGTAATGGCGTTGGCTGCATGCTTTATACCCCTGACTACCTGATGTCACAGAAGATGAGACAGCAACCGACGCAGGACCCAAGATTTTGATAATCAAGCCGACTGAGGGCTACTGCAAGCAGATAACCCAAATGTGATGACTGCAACAGTGAAACATGAAGAACATCACCAAGTTCCTGGGGGTGCACATCTCAGATGACCTATCCTGGTTGACTAATATTAGCCACACAGTGAAGAAGGAACAACAATGTCTGCACTTCCCACAAAAACTGAGGAAGGCAAACCTGTCTCAGTCTATCCTCAAAGCCTTCTACAGGGGGACCATCAAGAGCATCCTTTCAAATACCATCATAGTTTGGTATGGTAACTGCAATGCATCTGACTGCAAGGCTTTCCTGAGGGTAGTGAGGACAGTGGAAAAAGTCATTGGTTCCTCGCTCCCATGCATGGATGATCTGCATGAGACTCGGTGTGTGGGAAGGGCTAGGAAGATAATCGACGATCCCACTCACCCTGCCCATGACATGTACTTCTGCCTTTCCTCAGGTAGGTGGTATTACAGCTTACACTACAAGACATCTAGACTGAACAGGAGCTTCTTCTCTCTATCCATAAGGCTGCTGAACATGAATGCCAGGCATGACAGCAAATAATCCGATCAATATGTCACTTGCTGTGAAGTATCATCTATAGTAATCACTCTGGCAAATTGCTTCAGTAACTGATACAGTTAGCCTGGCTTCTTATGCTATTACTTCCTGAATGTGAAATAGTCAGAAGTGAGTCACCATTCCACACGTGCAATACGAACATCAGAATATATCATACTACAGTTGATGAAATACAGTATGTAAACAATCACAATGTGAAGTCATAGTCTTTGCAGTACCTACTAGTATAATATTATCTAATGTCTTCCTGTCTAATTGTGGTAATTTATTTTGTTGTTAATATTTTAAGTATTACTGTATGTGCATTAGTCTTAATGTCACTCGAACTATGTGTTCATTGTTATGTCTTGCACGGGGACCAAAGCAAAGTAATTTTGCTCAACTTGCACTGTTGTGTATATCTGATCTACAGTAAAGTTTACTTTGACTAAAAAATATGCAAATGACATTTCTACTATTAACAGGCATCATTTTAACAGTATCTGTAAACAACAGGCAGCAGCTGTCACCATAAATAAGCAATGAATTCTACAAATCACAGTCCTAGGATTTAGCAACAGCTTACATCATATGTTGCGATGGCATGTAGGTAGTGCAGGAGGCATAAACCAGCACATGGTGCACACTCACCTACATCCTTAATAATTATCAACTCTTTGGTTCATTTCAGCAGTAATGCAACATTGATAAAGGGTATGCCTAAACAAATAGGGAAAGGAATAAAGTACTTGGCATTAATCTGCACTTTTGGCTAAACTAGGTAATACAGATGGCCACAAAAAATGCAAGGTATATCAATGAGAAAAGAACAATATTTTGTTGTCTGGACAGAAGCTATAATTACTAGGGGTTTGACCTGAAAATCACCAAGCAATTTGTGACTTTGCTGTTTTCCTTGTCTTGCTCAAAAGAAACTGGTAAATGGGGCAATGTAAGAAAAAATAGCTATCAGCAACTATATGCCAAAGTCAATCTAACAGATCTGATTTGTTTGGCTTAAAACCAGAACAATGAGAGGTTAAGAACATTGGACATGACATCTAGAATTCACTGCACTTTGAAAGTTTACAATTAACAGATATCCAGCCTTACCTACACTTCAGTATAATTGACACCCCTGAACCTGTGAAGCACTCACTTCCATCTAAATACTAACAACCTTACAACATAAGCTGCAATGTATGGCTATACAATTAGCAGAACATGAGAAGCACTCACTTCCATCTAAATACTAACAACCTTATAACATAAGCTGCAATGTATGGCTATACAATTAGCACTAACTTCAAAACAGCAGAAACTTGTGGATTCTACCTACACACACACACACACACACACACACACACACACACACACACACACACACACACACACACACACACACACACACACACACACACACACACATTCATATACCTTTCTCATTTTGCTGTTATTTTACTGTCTTCAAATAAGTACACAAAACTATTGGCTAAACACTACATGCAGCTGTTTGCTGCGAAATGCTTCCAGAAAGGTACCATTATCGGGCTCTTGCAAGTAAACTTAATTATTCCCTTACTGTGCTACATAGCATGACATAATACTTCATCTAGAAACAGAAGGTAGTTGGCAATTACAAAATCCTAAATCAATAAATATATTTATCTAGAGAAAGGAAGGTGTGAGCAGCTCCATTCTAATCAGATTTTCTTTTCTCTCTCTTTCTCTCTGTCAGTAGTAATGGAGGTTCCAGATAGTTTACCAAAGAAAACAGTAGCTGTCTTGTTGACAGCATTGATTTTCTGCTCAGTTTCTCGACTGTAATACCTAGCAACAAAAGAAGAAACTGCATATATAATAAATCAGCATTTTTTTTTCACATTCACGTCTCATTGTTTGCATTCCCTCATGCTACACCTAAAATCCCAAACTAATCTAAAATGTATCATGGACATCTAAGCTAATCAGAAGGCACTGACATACTGGATATCATCTGCAGTAAGGAGCTATCATGCATTGTCCTTAAGTAAAAAACAAGGTGGTGAATGCCAGCTATGAAAATTAGTGTGAAACAGTGAACAAGACATTACTTTTATCTAGCTTACCTGTAACTTGGGGTAGAAACTGCAGTGGTGCAGTGGTAGTGTTGTTGCCTCACAGCAAGATGCTCTCCTGTTCGATTCTCGGCTGGAGTGCCTTCTGTGTGGAGTCTGCATGTCCTCCCCACGGTCGAGTGGTGTTCGAAAGACATGCGTGAATGGGCATGCCTTAGTTGAAGGTTGGGTGTCTAGCTGGCACCTTGGCACCATAAAAATCTACTGCCATTCATTAGCAGACCGGAGTTCCGCTGTGGCAACCCCTAACCGGGAAAAGCCAAAAGAAGAGCAACCTGTGACTTGGGATGGGTTACACAATTGTAGTCTAGCTTACACTTTTACTATCTATCAAAATAGTCATAGGCTCTATAAGATATATATGCATTTGAATGAGCAGCCCTTGGAATTCTCAAGCAATTCACAGTCAGGTCTGGCAAAAATTCTGACAAGATACAAAAGGTGACACTGTTATCTGACACTCTTTACTGCTCCAGTCAACTGTAGAAGTGTCCAGTTGTCATGTTAACCATGCAAAAGTGTTCATTGCAGCTATATTTCACTCCTGTACTCTGCTAATAATCTACACTTCCTGTCACTGGACTTCAGCCAGCATCAATCTGCATCCTGATTTACTCAGCAAGTGGTCAAATCCATTATACCGGCCCAAGGAAATGAGCAATTAGGAAGTAGTTCAGATAAGATCTGTGTAAACTGCCTGGTAAACAATATTTCTATTTCTTTCTGACTGCTTTGGTTTCACTTTCTTTTGCCTATCCCATGTGGTTTGATTAGAAAACTTAGAATTTTAACTGTGGAAAGTTGGGTCATGGATATCCACATGCAGACTTGAAAACGATCCTATGATTCATTTAAAACTGCAGGACTGAATGCATACATATAGTTGTCATAGCTATGCATTTTTCTTCCTTACTGTACTTAATCATAGCTTCAATGTTATGTGGGACTGCATGCATTCCATGTCAAATGAGTGTGTTATATACTGAGAAACTGTCACCAAATAAAGCTTTTTCTTGGTGATGGTTGTCAAAGCAGAACTTCATTGACATGCAGTGTATATATCTTTCAAACATAACCAAGTAAAGCACTATTTATAGTCACCTTTTGCTGATGCTGACTATGACTGACGATGTTATGCACTGGGCTTTGATCTACATGGGTGTCAGAAAATTCTTACTTGATGTGTGCTGATACTTGATGGTGTTAGTGCATATTTAATAAAGGAAGATATGACTTTCAAAGCACCGTATAACTATATCATATGAGTATGTATAAAGTAAGATGATTAAAAATATAAAAAGTGAAAAAATGAATACCAGAAAGTGTACATTCTTGGTGTCATAGCCGATCTCAGTTAAGTAGTAACCCTTTCACTTTGATTGACTATAAGTGTAGGTGTATATTTTAACTGAACGCAGTTATAACTGGCATTTTTGGTTTGATAAGAAAGTAGTTTCTTTACTGAGAGATTGGAATTCCCAAACAGATAATCTAATTTACCAAAGCATGAAGTAGTACATTTGTACAATGATGTGAGACACTCTAAAATTATCTTTAACTTTTTCCATGATGTCTTCTTAGTGTTTAAATTTTGTATTTTTGGTGTATATCTTAAATTGTTAGTATAGGAGCTGTGTTGGGACAGATGGATGCAAATAAGCACAAAAAAATACTAAACAATTTTTTTTTAACTTCACTTCACAAGATTTGACTTATGCTATAGGGAGGGTCTGTTATTCTAGTATTGTTTGTATTCTTTGATAGACTGACTTACTCCCTGACTACTGGGCCCAGCAGAATGGCATGACAGATGGCGGAAGACAACTGTATCATGTCTTATACTGTGTCTTAGCAGAGAGTTGTTTAGTCTTGCAGAATTTGCCAAGGGGAGGAGGTATGTAATTACATCATTCATACTTGAGCATACTTCTGTACGCAATGAGCAATGAGTAATCAGTAGTGTGGACTGCCTGGAAGGTTTGACAAAGAGGATCAGTGCATAACAGCAAACTCAATGTAAATGCACATGGTAGGGTACCAATGTAAAAGGCTCTCTTTTTCTAAACCCTAACACTCAACCCAATTGCTGGTTTACAACTGCATTGTTTATTTACTTAAACAGTGCAATATGTGAAAAAATTCATAGATGACAATATTAAAGTCTTAATTTCAAATTACATAAAAAGACAGCTTAGATTCTAACACAGAGGACAGAAAAGGGAATCAATCACTTGGTCACTTTGTATAAATGTGGGTCTTATGATACACATTAATTCTTCCTGAAGTACTTTAATTCATGAAATTAACTTTGACCAATCATCAGTATGCATTTAGAACTAAGAACCAGTTAATTATTACAAGTCATCAGAATTCAAGGGAGTAAAGTTCCAAAGGCAGAAGCAGCTCTAAACCAGCCATAAAAGATGATGCCACAAAGCTGTTCTCTCTTTGAAAAAGCCATATTCAGCAATCTGGTAGTGCGGTTACTACTGTCAAAAGGAAAGTGGCAGATTAATACCAGATGTACCTCTGCACTACCAGATTGCCGAATATGGCTTTTTCAAAGAGAAAATGTTGTGGCATTATACTTTATAGCCAGTTTAGAGCTGGTTGCTTTACACAGCCTCATGCCCATCCACCCCCATATATATATATATATATATATATATATATATAGATATATATATATATATATATATATATATATAGATAGATAGATAGATATGTCCATATGCATATACCCCCCCCCCCACTAAACAACAACAACAAAGTAATATACTTTAGGTAAAGTAACTTAAATAAATAATAAAGAAATGACAAAATAAAATAGATAAATAAATATAGCAAAATTTTAACTTAATTTTAAAGAAAACCAGAAAAGCATCCTTGTCAACAAAATACTAGCTCAACAATATTCTAAGTGTTCTAAGTGAATATGCAGTGGAGGTGAAGAAGATTTAAGGAACTGGACCTGGTGGTTAGAGCACCTGAAACATTATGGACAGAGGTGTGTGTTATTGTCTAGGAGGTGGCAATAAAAACATTCTCAACAGAAAGAAAATGGCTGCCTGCAGAGTCTTCAGAAGTGAGGCAAGGAAAGAAGGACAGCAAAAACCAAAGGTGACAGGAAAAATGTGACAAACTACTGAGTTTTAGAAAATAGAAAGAAGAGATTAGTAACACATTTAAGAGACACCACCACTATCACCATCAAATCCCTCTTCCCATTTCCTACGTGGGGTCATGGTGTCATGTCGACTGCTACCATTTCTCCCGATTCAATGCCACACTCCCACCTTCCTTGATAATCACGCCTGACTGCTGCAGGTCTTCCCTTACAATCTGTTCACACCCTTGTTTTCTCATGCCTTCTTCATGTCTGTCCTAAATTTTCTTCACCAGATTGTTTTCTGCTTTCTACACATCTGCCCAAACTACATACATCTGTTCTCTTTGACCTTCTCTGTAATTGGAGCTGCTTGGCTTCTGCTTTGATCTCCTCATTTCTTCATCTGTCCCACAGTGTGCATCCTACCAGCAGTCTCAGACACTTCATCTCCCATCATGTCTAGCTTCCTCAACTGCTCTACTTTGCTTCCTCAACTGCTCTACCTTTCTGCCCAGGTTTCTATAGAACATATTAGTACCAGTCAACCACTGTTTTGTACACCCCACTCTTCAGCTTCTTTGGCATACTTGTGTCATGCATAACACCTCACACTCTGTCCTCTCTGATTCTAGCTTTGACCTACTTATTAAGACTTCTCTTCTCCTTAACTACCCCCCCCCCCGGATACTTAAAGCTGTTAACCTGTTCCACTATTTTTCCTTCTATGTCAGTTCTCAGCTTCTTCTGAGTTCCCCAATTTGTTGCCATTACAACTGCTTATCTGTACTCTTTATCTGTACTCAGTTTCATCACATCTGCCTTCAATTTTACCTTCCATTTCTCCTATCCTTTGCTGAAGTTCTTCCTCACAGTCTGCCTGTAATGACACATCATCTGCATACAGCAACCTTCTTGATCTGTTCTGTCCAACCTGTTTGCTAATGTAGTCCATCAATAGTATGAACAGCAATGGGCTCACAGCTCAATGCTGATGCACAACCACTCTCACTGAGAACTCCTCTGTGAGACCAAACACTATTCATACTTGAGTCATTAGGTCCTGGTACATAGCCTGCACTAATTCTACCAATGTTAATGGGACATCAAACCACCACATAACTCCCCAAATCATCTTTCTTGGGACTTTGTTATATACTTCCCCCAATTCTAGGAATGCCCACTTGGACTCTTTCCTCATCTCTAGCATCTTCTGTACTATCTGTCTTGCTGCAAACATCAGGCTAGTTGTGCTGCATCCCAATTTGAATCTGTACTGCTCATCTCCCATCTTACTTTCTACTACTCTGTGTATTTGTTTATCAATCACCCTTTCTGGAACTTTCATGCAATGTGACATTAGTCTGATACCTCTGTACTGTCCAGAGTTGCAGATATCTCCTTTCTTTTGTACACAGGCACCGGTAAACATATTCACCAGTCATCTTGGATACACCTTTCTTTCCATACTGCTATGAGTAACCTCAGGATTAATTTCTCTCCTTACTCACCTAACATCTTGATCATATCTTCTATGACTTCATTGGAACCTGCTGCTTGTCCTAGCTTGATTTTCCATAGCTGTCAGGTTGGTCACTGATGGTGTAAAAACTGACTCTAGGTGATTTGGATGTATTGACTAATATTACCAAATGGGCAGGGGTATTTGCCAGTGACAAGTACATTGTGGGTCCAATCTACTTTGATCTTTGCCCGAGATCCATGATAATGGTGGGTGGGGTGTATGTTCCCTTACTGGCCAATGTGTGTCCATAATAAATCCCAGCAGCCCTGGTGTCAATAAGCTACTGTCTAGCCAGTGTCCAGTTGCCCAGCTCAGGTTACCTGGTATAACTCTGTTGACCAAAATCTGGAAGTAAAACCAATCAGCCTGTCAAGCATGAACTAAGAATTGCTACACTCAATGTAGGTTCACTGACAGGATACAGCTTGGAAGTGGATGACATCATGATATGGAGGAGGCTGGATATTCTAAGTATACAAGAAACAAGATTTTCAGGACAGTGTAGTAAAACAATTTGGCTTGGGATCCAGAGTCTTATGTAGGAGAGGGGCAGACTATAAATGGTTTAGGAATTGTGGTGAGGGAGAGGCTTCATAAGACATTGAGGGATGTAATTAGAATTAGTGATGGACTTATACCAATCAGACTCTAGTGTAAGGACAGGGCAGTATTCTTAATCTTAATATGTTCCACAACAGTGGACCTACTAGATAAAGTAAAACAACATGGATTGGTATTGATAATGGGTGACCCTGATGCACATATCAATGCAGACAGAACAGGATATGAGGGCTATTTTGGTCCATATGGCTGGAGCAACAGCAATAAGGAAGGAGAGGACATTCTAGACTTCTGTTTGGTAATTGGATTGATGGTGGCCAACTCATGGTTCAGCAAGAGAGACAGTCACAAGATCGCAGACTTCCTCTTTGTAAGGAAAGGGCATTTGGGAAGAATCAGTAATTGCAAAGTCATTCCAAATGAAACAGTTAGCTCACAGTATAAACCAGTGGTTGCCACAATCAGCTGCAAGTATTGGTCAAATAAGGCTCTAAGTTCAATAGAGACCAGGCTGAAGACTTGGAACTTGACTGGAGAGAAAACACAGGAGTTCAGGGAATTGCTCAGGGCTTCAGCACCCCAGGAAGAACAATAAACAGATGGAGAAAAGAATGTCAGTGCCCTAAAACAGCATTTTGATCACTACATATGTGACCAACCCAGGTATGGAAATAAGATATTTAAGGAAAGCTGGTGTTGTAATGCAGAAGTCCATAACGTCATCAAAATTACACATATTTAAATGAGTACGGTGAAAAACTGGAAGAAGAAGAAAACAGAATGGGAATGACAAGAGGGAGTTCTAAGATTTATACAGTTGTGAATATGACCCCCCCTATCTTTACAGTTCTGTTGTACTCTTCCTGTTCTTTGTACTGAGCATTTATTTCAGATGCATACATTGCTCTTCTATGTGACACTAGGACAAAAATAAAGCCACTTTCTCACTTTAGTTAGTGACACACTTTGGCTTTAGCTAATTTTGAATACCCCAGTTGCCTTACAAGATTGGTGATACTGAGGGGCTCTTCCATATAAAAATGGTCATGATAAAAGTCATACACAGGAGGGAGCTAACAGAAACAGAAGATATTAAAAAAATGTGTCAGGTGTATATAGAAGAACTATATTAGAAGGACCCTAAAATAACTGATACCTACAATGTTATGTTCTCTAATGTAGAGCCAGACATGATGGAGAGCTACGTTAACAAGGCCCTGGAAAGCCTTGCTATTAACAACGCTGCATAAAAATAAACACATTCTAGCTGGATTGTTTAAAATCCTGCAAAATAATGCTGTTACATAGCTGCATGGTATTTGTCAGTATATCTGAAAAAGTGACAGTGGTCATTGGACTAGAAAAGGTTAGTTTATATTCCAATCACCCCCCCCCCCCCCACCAACAACAAAACAACAATGCTAAAGAATGCTCAAACTGCATTTGCTTTATATGTTAGCAGGATAATTTTCATGAGCCACCAAGGTAGACTGGAACAATACATCACCCAAAAACTGCCAGATGTGCAACCTGTTTTATAAGGGGTAGAGGCACCAAAAATCAAACTTTCTTGCTTCTTCTTTATCCAGTATATACTGAGAGTTCCAGAAAAAAATATTTACGTCTGCTATATCAGCTACTTTAAAGCTTTTAACAGTGCAGACCATGACAAATGCATGACCAGTTTTTAGAGAAATATGAATAATGGGTAATATTGTTTGTCTCCTAAGGAATCTGTCTTCATAAGAAGAAGCAACAGAATCATATGTAATCAGAGGCATAGATGGCTCAACCAGAGGCCTCAGGTCAGTCTATAAATTAGTGCCCCACACCTTTGCTCAAACAGAAGAGCAAAAAAACAGGGCAGCTCCCACCTTCCTCAAATAGAAGAGCAAACAAAAAAAAACAGAGCAGCTCCCATAGACTGCTTACAGCAGTCTGAAGCATACACACCCTCCCAGACACACACACACCCTCCCACCCTCCCAGACATGCACACACACCCTCCCAGACACACACACACACACACACACACACACACACACACACACACCCTCCCAGACATGCACACACACTCTCCCAGATACACACACACACACGCACACACGCACACATGCACACACTCACACACACAAACACACACACACACTCCCAGACACAGCTGTTCATCGGAGAGGAAAAAAAAGTTTGCAAGTTGCTCTCTATACCGGCATTCAGAAATGCCTTTACAGAAAGAAGAATGTAGGAACAGCACTTCAAAACTGTGCCTTCTAACACCTTGGACATGGGGCATATGCCCCATTTGACCCAGCCTTGCCACAGTACTATATGAAATAACTGAATGGTCCAAGATGGGAAAGGAGTGCGACAAGGATGTATATTGTCACCATTATCTTTTTTGTCTATATGCTGGATATATCATGCAAAATGCTTGGTCGGGACAAGTCAGTTGTTGGAAATAAAATTGTTAAGAGAAATATTAACCTCAGATATGCATAGGATACCACTTGAATGGCTGATTTCAACATGATTTCAACAGGCTCCTGATGAAGGTAAAGGCTGAATGCATAAAAGTTGGTCTGATGTTCAACATCAAGAAAATTTAAATTGCACCATCACTCCCTGTGAAAATATGTGATGGCTGTCAGCCTAGCTAGATAGAATTTTGTAGATAATTCTATGTCTTTGTAAATATTAATAAAAGCCATAGGCTTGTTCTCTTAAATGTGAAAAGACTGTATTGGATGTTGAACTGCAAAAATGTAACAACAGTGCACTCTGTGCTGTTAGAAAGCTGATAAGTTAAGCATTTTATCACTGTTTGATCTCAGGTCTCGGAGCCGTTGTGTCTGAACCAGCAGATTCTTTCTATTGTTTTGAGACCAGAGTTAATTGCTAGATTTTACACATATAATGTCTTTAATTGCTGTCATTTCCTGACCAGATGCAAGCTTACTAAGAAATGTAAATGTAGAGTTTCTGTTAGCCTGGGAAACCAGAGAATTGTTAAGAATGATGTAATCTTAAATGGGTCAGCAGGATGTATTATCAATTTAAAGGATTTTCTCAGAGACAATGAGAGAGCATTTTGGATTTTATCTAAAGCTGACAACAACTCACCAGTACTTTGCTTTTCTCTATATGTAAGTTTATTTAGAACTGTGATTGCTCTTAGACATAGATATAAAATAACGAGTTTAGTCTAGCTGTTTTTCTGTATTGATGTCAGAACTAATTTACTGCATTATTTTAAGCATTTTCCTGTGATCTCTGAACTCTTGACTAGCACTGTGTAGTAAGAAGTATTGTCTTGTGTTTTATTATTTATTATTAATATTTTTAAACCTTTCAACTGTGGCTGTTTTGTGTAGAGATAATTTAAGGTCTAGACTACATTGCATGTATAAAGTGATTCTGTACAAAGCCACTCCAATAGTCTTGCTGCTCAGTCACACTATTTGGATAATAATATTGCACAATAATAATTGGACACCCTTTGGTAAGGGCCTTTTTAGTAGCTGATATTAGTGGTTGGTGGCAGCTGGTACTATCTTATAGACTGGCAGGAAGGGATATAGCTGGGGAACCTGTGCCAGCCAACTCCAAAAGTGTCTGTGTGTTTGTATATAACTCATATCTTAAAGTGTGCGTGTGTCAGCTACTTGGGCAGGGACATGGAACACTGGTTGGACAGAGAGGGTGCTGGAGGTTTTAGCTTGACCTGGACCTTACAGATCTGAACCCTACAGCTGTGCCAGTGGGGAGTCTTATTGGGGATCTGGAGAGAAAGGGTGAAACCAGCCCCAGACTGGCTGTGACCTCTGTGTGCTCTTAAGGGAAATTGTACTTTCCTGTGTGTGTATTTGTTATCCTTCCCAATGTGGACACCCCTCACTGGTGTTAGTGGTGAGGATTTAGGCTCCTTGATTACTGAGCCAGTGCACGGGTGTCACACTCCCTATAAATTCTTTGCAAATAGATGGGGAAGAAATGGAGGCAATGACAGATGTTATTTTCCTTGACTAAATGATCTCTGCAGACGGTAATATTGATAACTGAATGGCAAACCTGAACAATATTTAAGAAAGCAAAACTATCACATTGTCAACATGATGGTTGTGAAAGTTGGACTGTAAGACTTTGCACCTTTGAAAAGTTGTGTTGGAAAAAAAATGAAAATTCTGTGGACTGCAAGTAAATCAAATCAGTCAATACTGCAAATCCAGAATGTAAAGCCAAAACTCAAATACTTTGTTCACATAATGCTAAGACAGGATTTACTAGAGAAGACACTGATGCTGGAAAAGATGAAAGGCAAAAGAACAAGGAGGCAGCAAAGGCTTGGGGGGACATGCAGCAGTACCGAAGTAATGTGAAGTAATAAATATGAATCTACAAGAGTGTAAAGAAGGTGCTGTTGCTGAACCAGCCTATGCAAGCCTGGCATGCTGAAGTCCTTTAGACTGCAAAGAGCCAGATTTACAAATACTTAAAGATAACAAAGGCAACAACAAAAACAATCACCACAACAAAAATAAAGCCTATTGATGTAAGTTTGAAAGCCAATACTTCATACACACTTAAAACTTTTTAACACTGCAATAGTAAGTAGCGTTTCTGGAATACTATGAACAAGAGGCAGTATACATTAATGCTATGCATTACTGAGTAGTACTTCTGGATTGTTGGATAGCAGAGTAGAGCCCTACATGGCTGAGAATAACCCTAACACATTGATGGAAGATGCAAAGCCCCATTCTGTACCAATAGCACCCCAAGCAGCTCACCTGTTCAGCAGCTCTCATGCCAGGATTACCTGCGATGTCATGGAGGACAAAGCATAGCATAGGAGTCAAACCAGATAACCACTAACTGCAAATCCTTAACCAGCCTATCAATGCTGAACGGTTAAAGCATGTACATAAACATACCATTTTTATTTAAAGTGCTTCACACTGAAAAGTGACTTGTCATTACATAGCAGTCTTTTTACAGTGAAATCCAGAAACTTGGTACCACAGACCTTGGGAGATGATACCATTGAGAAAAAAGCATGAAGGGAAACAACTTAAATGCAGGGAGAGGGAAAAACCTTCAACATGCTGGGCAAAGATCTCATCACCTGAAGAATAAAGGTATGATATGCCAGTCATATTGTTAGCTGAGGAAAGCAAAAGTGAACCCTTAAATTTTACATTAATTCTTAATTGTTCATGGAAGAAAGCTGTTGATATTTGTGAGTACAATAAATAAAGCTGCCTGGTTATCACATACTATTATTTATGGTTTATCACAATACTCCATTTATTTTATTTATGGTTTATCACAATACTCCATTTATTTTCAGCAACCAGCAGACAGGTAGATTTGAAGCTAATGCAGAGGCTGAAGGCTCTGAGTTGTTATTGAGCTCCTTCCTTTTAATTCTTACTACCTTCATTTGCCTACTGTGTGACATCAAACCCTGGGGTCCATTACAGAACTTATTAGCAACTCATCATCTTAACCTTTTGCATTAGAGTATCCCTTATTAACAAAGAGGCTTAGAGGGCAGTACAATGCATGAGGATAGAAGACCCCTTGCTTACACTCATGCATTACTGTTCACATATCTTCTGACTGCAGTAGTATTGGCAGTAACCAAGCAGGACCCCTGATGTGGATTAAAATTACAACTATTCCCCTTCTAGAAGAGTCTATACAACACAAGTGGCCCAGCTCATGATATGTCCAACCAAGAAAAAGAACAATCAATCCTATTATTACAATGGGCATCTCAGTGTAAGAGATCTACTGAGGTTACATCCTGAGGATGCACACCTTATCAAACTACTTCAGTATCCATGTCTTTGTGGAAGTAGTTCATGGAGCTGTGTTGCAACACATCTTATATCTCCTTAAGGTAATGCCTAGCATTTAGTCAACAGAAGGAACAGCCCTGCATTTTTGGCAAAGCTCTAACAACCTCACCTGCATTTCAGCAATACTTGTAACAGGCTTCCAACAAACAATGCAAATTAAACAGAGAGCGTTCCACTAGTTCCAGATATAGCAGTAAATCTTAGACCTGAACAGGAGTTTAAAGTTGGCAGGTCTGGCAGAATCACCAGACTGTATTTGTGAATGACTTCTGCCTTAATCTTCAGCTAAAACAATTTTTTGCTTAGGAAATATTCTGTCCCAAAGAAACTAAAAACTATGAGATATCATATATTAAAATTGTGTAAAGAAGGCAAAAGACAGAGAGGGAGATGTGCTTTTTGAAGTCCACAGGAAGTATGCATGTGGAATTGATGAGACAAGTGCATGTATTAGACAAGATGGGTACAGCTAATGCGATGCCTGTCAGTAACAAGGTTTTGCCGCTTGATGTAATTACAGAAGTATGAAGCTCACCTTCTAGCTCAGATTTTTTATGTACTAAGAAAGTTCATTGCAGGGATACTGTTCACTATAGGTCCTGCAAGCAAACATGCTGTATTCTTTTTACTGGCTGCATTCCCATGCTTTTTGATTCAGTGCTTCACATTTTAATTATTTTCATCCTTCACAAACATCAGTCATACTGTCTTATTTGTTAAAACACCTTTTTTTGTCATTCTTCTTCTTTTTGTCACCACATTTCTGAAAATCCCGGTCAACAAATGTAAAATAAAATAAAATAAAAAAATAAATAAATCAGTCTGCAATGAAAATGAAATGTCTAATAGTTTCAGTAAAGTCAAATCTAACTGTGTCAGTGCCTTCCTCCTTACTTTTCATGAGGTAATGAAATATATTATAAGTGTATTTCTTTCTTTGTCTTTGTAACAGAATACACTGTTATTTCCTTTGAGCAGATGCTGGTTTAAAACATGTGTGCAATCATATTACATCCTCTCTAGTACACTTAAATTTAAATATTTCAAACTATACATTCCTCTTTGGATAGAAGTGGAATTTAACTTTTTGTCTTTGAACTTGTCATCTTTGTCTGGTATAGTCCACATGTGTCAAAGACCTTATCCCCTTCCAAGTGTAAGAATAACTAAGGCGATTGTCAGTAGTTATGTTGACAGCTGTGGCACTGAAGCTGAATATGGTCACCCATGTCTTCCACAGTGGTCCTATGCATCAGTCACTACTAAATATCAGTCAGTCTGATACATCTGATAACATTTTTATCTATGAGGTTCTCCACAGGTGACAAGTAAAACCTTTATCTCTATTTTACTGCCTTTCAAATACATTAGCTATCCTGCTACCTTTAATGCTGCTTTTTTATTGCAATAGGTAAAACAAAAAAAACCCATCTGGATTAAAGGAAATGACAGTGAATTCTGTCTTTTGAAACTCATACAAATTTGATGTTAAAATAGCAAAGCAAAAACGTTTTTTTCATTTAATATAATTTTCTTACCTACAGTCTATGCACTATCATATACAGGGCACTGAATTTTAAGTTGATTTTGGCTGATAAATTTAGCTCTGACTCTACTCCTCTCTCCCTACTGTTTGTATCACAAGACTACCTGAAACTGTCTCGTCTCCAGCTATCACACAAGATGAAGTCCTAAACGTGCTATGAAAGGCTAAAATACTCCATCAATTGGTCCTAGCGATATCACTGGTTGCATCTTAAACAGCATGAAGCATGATTTAGCCAGACCTCTAACAACACTGTTCAGTCTTAGACTCCATACGGGTTTTATACCAACTGAATGGAGAACAGCTACAGTTGTTCTCCTGCAAAAGGGAGGACTTTCCACAGACCCAGGCAATTACAGTCCCATAAGTCTGATCAGCCTCATATGCAAGGGCATGGAAAGACTTATCATGGAACTAATCAATCAGGATGTGGGGAAACTCCAAACACTGGACCAATCTCAGTTTGGATTAGTCAAGGGCAGGCCATGCTTACTCAACATGTTAGAATTTTTGCAAAGGTCATCAAAGCAATGGATGAAGGCAAAACTGTACACACTGCATAGCTCAACCTGGCCAAAGCTTTTGACACAATTCCTCACTCAGGCATAGTAGAAAAGCTAAATAAATTGGGAATAAACCCCAGTGTCACCCACTAGATTTCCAAAAGCTTACAGATAGGATGCAGGAAATCAAAATAGGGGAAATTATCTCCGAAAAGAAACAAGCAACCAATGAATCTGTGCTGGGACCTCTCCTGTTTGGCATCTACTTTTCTGAAGTAAAAATGAATACCAAAGGGCTCTGTCTGACTATGTTTACAGATGACTACAAGCTAGGAGAAGTCACTGAATCCCCAAATGACTTAGTCATCCTGCAGAAATGTTTTTCCCAAATAAATAAATAACTGGTACCAAAATCATGCACTGAAACTAAATGTCAAAAAATGCATTATCATATCCTTTAAAAAGTCATCTATCCCATGGACCCACCACATAACAATACACTACTAAGAGTTGACCCAGTTATTCAGGATTTGGGAACTTATACTGACAGTGACTTAACTTTTAACCAACATGTGTCAACTGTTGTAAGAAAGTCCTTCTATACTGCACAGCCTATAAACAAAGGGATTGTGTCCAGATCTAGGGATGTCACTGTTATCCTTTATTCATTCCTCATTAGACCAGTCAAAGAATATAATGCCCCCTTTAGCATGTATCTGCCCAGACACATACAACAACTGGAATGTCCACAAAGACACCTTACTAAAGATAAATGGCACTGAATAAAGACACAGTATTCAGCATACACAGTATCTGCACTTGATATTACAATATTTTCAATATTTAGCTTCACAGTGATCAAGGAAAATTTGGCAAGCAGAACACCAATATATTTTTGCAACACTAACCTTACAGTTAATGTTTCTCAGTAGAGTGTTAAGTCTAACTGTTTCAATCCTCTCTATACATATAATATAAATATACTTTGCTGAGTTTGCATTTAGTGTCGGAAGCTGATTATATACAAGCATTTCATGAATTTTTCAAGGAAGTGTTTAATTTTTTACTGGCTGAACTTGAACATAGTTTTAAATTACAACTGTTGACAAAGTGGATATGGGACCAAGACAGGGACCTGCAGATATGTACTTGGAATATAGAGTTAAGATGGCAAATAAGGTACAATGCAGGTAGCCCCGCAGGCCTTAATGAAACCATATCCATCAGTAGTGCACTGAAACTGAAGCCATTTAGGAAACAACACCATTCCTAGCAAAATAGACTTGATTCTAACTATCCAAAAGTATTAAAATTAATTTATTAAAAACATTATTAGCGTATAAAACCTAATACATCCTTCACTATTCTACTAAACTGTATCAGAAAAATGAACAGACAAATTAAAACACTTCTTAACTACACTAGAAAACCATCCACAATGAAGTCCTTCTAAAATACACTATAAGCTATCTAAACCTTTATTCAGCATAGATTTAAGTAAGTAACATATTCCACTGATATTGGATGGAAAAGAGTAATCTAACCTGCAAAAAGTTTAGTTTATTTTCTCCACTCATTATAAAACTCATCCCATAACCTGCAGTACAAGTATTCTGAGATTCCCTGAATCACAATCCAAAAACTACCAACACAGTTGAATCACGTCAAACTACCATGTCACCTATGTTATATTACCATGAAATTACATAAAATAATTATCTGGCATGATGTACATTTTACATCCTTTATGTGGAATAATTAATACACTTATACACATCCTACATACAGCATAAACTCCCCAGCCATCAATTTCTGCCAAGTTGAACTAAAGAGAAAAGTGAAACTACACATACTGCATGC